>NC_058107.1:12038999-12086499 GCF_914725855.1 Thunnus albacares
AGGAGGGATGGTTAAAGGAAGATAGAAATGCTCTTATCCATGAATGATAGAAAGGTTAGAGAGCGACAAGAAAAAACAATGGATGGATAGCAGAAGAAGGAAGAAGAAAGAAAGAAAATCAAGTGAAGAAGGATGGGAGAGAACCCTACTTCCCATCCATGAAGGATAGAAAGGATGGAGAGAAGTTGAAAGAAACAAAAGTTGAATAGGAGAAAGAAAAACTAAAGAAGTTTAAAGATACAACAGTAGAAGATGATAGAGTATGCAGGAAAGGAAAAGTGGATGGGTGAAACAGAGGGATTAAGGAGAGAAAGAATAGAGAGGAAGATGAAGGAGCAGGATAGGTAGAGGGTGGAATGCTATAGGAAACAAGATTAAGGATAGGAAGCATGGAGATGTACAAGATAGGAAATAAAAGAGAAAGGGTGAAGAGGGAAAAGAAATAATGAGGATGAAAGGAGTATGAAAGGGAAAATAAGAATGAAGGACAGGAAGAGTGGAGATGTTAAGGGTGGAGGATGAAGGAGAGAAAGATGGAAAGGGTTGAGAATTTAAGGATAAGAGATGAAGGATAGAAAAAGTGGAGAGGAAAATGAAGGAAGATGAAGAGAAAGGGTGGATGTTAAAGAATAGCGTAAAAGTAAAGTTGATGTTAAAGAGATGAAAGAGGGGAAGGGTGGAAGGAACATAAAGAATGAATTAAAGAGATGGTGTTAAGAAATAGAGAAAGGAATATGACGAAGGGAAAGGGAGGGAAATGAATAAGAGGACGAGATGTAAAGGATAGATAGAAGAAGAAGAAAGGTGGATGAGAGAGGGAGGAAGAAGCAGGACAGGAAAAGTTGATGAAAGACAGGGAGATGAAGAAATGAAGGAAAAAAGGACAGGAAGGTGGAGATGTAAATAATGATGAAAAGAAGGTTGGATGGTTAAATAAAAGAAGATTATAAAAAAATCCCTTCCATCCATGAAAAACATGAAAGAGGAAGAGTAGATGAGTTAGGGAGTGAGATGAGATGAGAGTGACTGAATAAAGAAATGAGAGAAAAGGATGATGTGTAAAGCAAAAAAGTGAGAAGAGTGAGAAAGATGTAGGAGAGGAACAGTTGAGGGGAGTAAGAGGGAGAAGGAAGTGAAAGGTGGAGAGGTAAAGGAAAGGGAGGAAAATTACAGATACAGTTGAAAGAAGGTAAAGGAAAGAAAGGATGGAGAGGAATAAGAGAAGAGGAAGGAGCTGGGTGATAGAAGGTAGGGTGGTATAGGAAACAAGATTAAGGATAGGAAGTGTGGAGATGTAAAAGAGGAAAAAGGATAGAAAGGGTGAAGAGGTAAATGTGGGAGGAGGATGAGAGGAGCATGGAAGGGGAAAAATGAAGGAGAGGAGGAGTGGAGGGGAGATGAAGGAATGGATGGGAGAGGAAGGAAGACAGACAGGAACATGAAGGATTTAATGGATAGAGTGGAAAGAAGAAAGATGAAGCTTGGGTGGGAGAGGGAGGAAGATTTAGGGGAGGAAAAGTTGACAGGAGAAAGGGAGATGAGAGGAAGGGCTGAAAGGAAGGAAAGACAATTAGGGACAGAAAGGAGGGATGGTTAAACAAAGGAAGATAAAAATTCCTCCCATCCATGAAGGATAGAAGGGATGGAGAGAAGTTGAAAGACAAAAGTTGGATAGGAGAGAGAGGGCGACGGAGAGGAAAGAAGTAAGATCAAGCAGAGGAAGAGTGGAGGGGAAAGGAAGGAAGGTGAAAGAAAGCAAGAACATCCAAGAAGATCTTCCTCCAATCAATGAAGGATAGAAAGGCTCAGAGAATGAATGATAGAAAAGGTTAGAGAGGAAAAAGAAAAAACAATGGATGGATAGCAGAAGAAGGAAGAAGAAAGAAAGAAAAATCAAGTGAAGGATGGGAGAGAACCATACTTCCCATCCATGAAGGATAGAAAGGCTGAGAGAAAAACTGAGGAGGTTTAAAGACACAACAGTAGAAGATGACAGAATAAAAATTAAAGGAAAAGTGGATAGATGAAACAGGGGGATTAAAGGAGAGAAAGAATAGAGGGGAAGAAAGGAAGATAGAGGAGCAGGATAGGTAGAGAGTGGAAAGGTATAGGAAACAAGAAATAAGGATAGGAAGCATGGAGATGTAAAGGATAGAAAATAAAAGAGAGGGTGAAGAGGGAAAGGGAAGAATGTGGAGGATGGAAGGGAAAATAAGAAGAATGAAGGACAGGAAGAGTGGAGATGTTAAGGGTGGATTGGAGCAGGAGATGAAAGATGGAAAGGGTTGAAAATCAAAGAATAAGAGATGAAGGCTAGAAAAGTGGAGAGGAAAATGAAGGAAGAGGCGAAGAGGAAGGGTGGATGGTTAAAGAATCAAGAAAAAGAATAGTGTAAAGGTAGGAGATAAAGGACAGGAAGGATGGAAGGGTTAAAAGACAAAGATGAAGGACAGGAGGAATGGAAAATAAAGAATATGAGTTGAAGTAGATGGAGGGTGGAGAGGTGAAAGAGTAGATGAGTTAGGGAGCAAGGTGGAGATTGAGAGAGTGAATGGGTAAAGAAACGAGAGAGAGGCCTGAAAGATACAGGAAGAATAATGAAGGATAGGAAGGGTTGAGGGGAGAAGTAGGCAGATGAAAGACAGGAACATAAAGAATGAACTAAAGAGATGATGTTGAGAAATAGAGAAAGGAATATGAAGAAGCAAAAGAACGGGAAATTAATAAGCAGACAGGGGGAAATGTGAAGGATAGAAGATGACAGAAGAGAGGTGGATGGGAGAGGGAGGAAGATGTAGGAGAGGAAAAGTTGATGAGAGACAGGCAGATGAAGAAATGAAGGAAAAAAGGACAGGAAAGTAGATCAATAAACAGTTAAGACAGAAGATTAAGGAGGGGAGGGATGGATGGGTAAAACAAGAAAGATGAAGGAGAGGAGGAATGTAGAATAAAGGTTAGGAGTTAAAGGAGATGGAAGGTGGAGAGGTGAAAGAAAACATGAAAGACAAAGAGTAGATGAGTTACGGAGCAAGATGTTGATGGAGAGAGTGACTGAATAAAGAAATGAGAGAAAAGGATGATGTCTAAAGGAAAAAAGTAGAAGAGTGAGAAAGATGTAGGAGAGGAACAGTTGAGGGGAGTGAGAAGGAGAAGGAAGTGAAGGGTGGAGAGGTAAAGGAAAAAGAAAATTACAGATACAGTTGAAAGAAGGTAAAGGAGAGAAAGGATGGAGAGGAAAAGGGAGGAGAGAAAGAGTTGGTGGGAAAGAAAGGGAGACTGAGAGGTAAAAGAATATCAAGGATAGGAAGTGGAGAGTAAATAATGAGATGAGAAAGAAGAAGAACAGAGAGGAAGGAAGTTGATGATAGAACAAATGGAAAGGAAAATGAAACAAGAACAGGTAGAGTGGAGAGGTGTGAGGAGGATTAAGATGAACAGAGAGGAAAGGAGGGAGAATGAATGAGAGGAAGGATAACTGATAAAGGCTGGAGAGATACAAGAAGAATGATGAAGGATCGGAGGGGTTGAGGGGAGAAGAAAGAAGATGAAAGACAGGAATTATAGAAATGGTGTGTTTGAGAAATAGAGAAAGGAATATGAAGAAGGAAAAGGAAGGGAAATGAATAAGAGTACAGGGGAATGTAAAGGATAGAAGATGAGAGGTGGATGGGAGAGGGAGGAAGATGTAGTGGAAAGGAAGAGTGGAGATGTTAAGGGTGGAAGATGAAGGAGAGAAAGGGTGGATGGTAAAAGAATCAAGAAAAAGAACAGTGTAAAGGTAGGAGATGAAGGACAGGAAGTTTGGATGGGCAAAACAAGAAAGATGAGGGACAGGAGGAATGGTAAATAAAGAATGATTTGAAGGAGATTGTGGAGTGGAGAGATGAAAGAGAAAACATGAAAGCGAAGACAGTAGACAAGTTAGGGAGTGAGATGGAGATGGAGAGAGTGAGTTGGTGAAGGAATGAGAGAAAGGCCGGAGAGATACAGGAAGAATGATGAAGGATAGGAAGAGTTGAGGGGAGAAGAAGGAAGATGAAAGACAGGAACATAAAGAAAAAGGAAGGAAATGAATAAGAGGACAAGGGGAAATTTAAAGCATAGAAGATGATGGAGAAGAGAGATGGATGGGAGAAGGAGTGGGTGAAGAAATGAGAGAAAAGGATGATGTCTAAAGGAAAAAAGTGGAAGAGTGAGAAAGATGTAGGAGAGGAACAGTTGAGGGGAGTGAGAGGGAGAAGGAAGTGAAGGGTGGAGAGGTAAAGGAAAGGGAGGAAAATTACAGATACAGTTGAAAGAAGGTAAAGGAGAGAAAGGATGAAGAGGAATAAGAGAAGAGGAAGGAGCTAGATGATAGAAGGTAGAGCGATATAGGAAACAAGGATAAGGATAGGAAGCGTGGAGATGTAAAGGATAGAAAATAAAAGAAAGGGTGAAGAGGTAAATGAAGAATGTGGAGGATGGAAGGAGTATGAAAGGGAAAATAAGAAGAATGAAGGACAGGAAGAGAGGAGATGTTAAGGGTGGAGGATGAAGGAGAGAAAGATGGAAAGGGTTGAGAATCTAAGAATAAGAGATGAAGGATAGAAAAGTGGAGATGAAAATGAAGGAAGATGATGAAGAGAAAGGGTGGATGGTTAAAGAATCAAATAAAAATGAAGGAAGTTCAAAAAGACAAAAGTTGGATGGAGGAAGATGTAGGAGAGGAACAGTTGAGGGGAGAGAGAGGGAGAAGGAAGGGAAAGGTGGAGACGTAAAGGAAAAAGGAGGAAAATAACAGATACAGTTGAAAGAGGGTAAAGGAGAGAAAGGATGGAGAGGAATAAGAGAAGAGAAAGTAGCTGGATGATAGAAGGTGGAGTGATATAGGAAACAAGATTAAAGTTAGGAAGTGTGGAGATGTAAAAGAGGAAAAAGGACAGAAAGGCTGGAGAGGTAAATGTAGGATTGAAGGAGGAGGATGAAAGGAACATGGAAGAGGAAAACAAACATGAAGGAGAGAAAAAGTGGAGGAGAGGTGAAGGGATGGATGGATGGGAGAAGAGGGAAGAAGAAGGACAAGAACATGAAGAATTCAATGAAGTAGAGAGATGAAGCTTGGATGGGAGGAAGAGGAAGGTTTAGGAAAGAAAAAGTTGACAGGAGAAAGAGATGAGAGGAAGGGTGGAAAGGAAATAAGGAGAATTAGTGACAGAAAGGAGGGATGGTTAAAGGAAGATAGAAATTGCTCTTATCCATGAATGATAGAGAGGTTAGAGAGGGAAAAGAAAAAACAAAGGATGGATAGCAGAGGAAGGAAGAAGAAAGAAAGGAAAGATGGAGGAGCAGGATAGGTGAGGGAGGAATGCTATATGAAACAAGAATAAGGATAGGAAGCATGGAGATGTAAAGGATAGAAAATAAAAGAAAGGGTGAAGAGGAAAAGGGAAGAATGTGGAGGATAGAAGGAGTGTGAAAGGGAAAGTAAGAAGAAAGAAGGAAAGAAGGGTGGATGGTTAAATGAAGAAGATTATAAAAAAAATCCCTTCCATTCATGAAGAATTGAAAGGATGAAGAGATAAAGGAAAAAAGATGTAAGGAAAGGAAAGAAAATGGACAGGAAGGATGTCAGAGCAAGAAAGAGAAAAAATAGAAAGGGTGAAGAGGTAAAAGAAAAGGGAAGGAAAAGAAAGGAGAGGATGGGTGGATGGATAGCAGAGAAAGGAAGAAGAAAGGAAAATCAAGTGAAGAAGGACAGGAGAGAGCCCTACCTCCCATCCATGAAGGACAGAAAAGTCAATTATAGTGGAGGAGAAAGAGGAAAGGTCATTAGGTAAAGGAAGCAAGGTGGAAGAAAAGGAAAGAAAGTGATGGTGAGAGGATGGATGGTAGAAGTAGGAAGGTGAAGGATAAAAATTTTGGAGATGTGAAGGGAGGAAGATGGAAGATGAAGGATGATTAAGAAGGATGCAATACAAAGGAAAAGGAAGGAAAGGGAAGGTGGAGAGGCAAAGGAAGAGGGGAGAGACAGTAAAATCAAAAGGATGAGAGAGGAAGAAGAAATGAGGAAGATGGACAGAAAACAAAGTAGAGGGGGGTGGGGTAGGAGAGAGAGGGTAAATAGCAAAAGATAAAGCAGGTGGAGCAGTAAAGGAAAAAGATGAGGGATAGAAAGGTGGAGAGGTAGAGGAAGGAAGTTGGAAAGAAAAGGGAAGAAAAGGACAGGAAGAGTGGAGGTGTAAAGGAGAGAGGGTGAAGGAGAGAAAGGGTGGACTGGAGATGGAGATGAAGATGAAAACAAAGAATATGAGTTGGAGGAGATGGAGGGTGGAGAGGTGAAAGAGTAGATGAGTTAGGGAGTGAGATGAGATGGAGAGAGTGAGTGGGTGAAGAAATAAGAGAAAGACCGGAGAGATGGATAGGAAGGGTTGAGCAGAAAAGAAGAAAGATGGAAGACAGGAACATAAAGAATGAATTAAAGAAATGGTGTTAAGAAATAGAGAAAGGAATATGACGAAGGGAAAGGGAGGGAAATGAATAAGAGGACGACATGTAAAGGATAGATAGAAGGAGAAGAGAGGTGGATGGGAGAGGGAGGAAGAAGCAGGACAGGAAGAGTTGATGAGAGACAGGGAGATGAAGAAATGAAGGAAAATGAAGGACAGGAAAGTAGATCAATAAACAGAAAAACAGTAAAGACAGAAGATTAAGGAGGGGAAGGATGGACGGGTAAAACAAGAAAGATGAAATAGAGGAGGAATGTAGAATAAAGGTTAGGAGTTAAAGGAGATGGAGGGTGGAGAGGTGAAAGAAAACATGAAAGAGAGGAAGAGTAGATGAGTTAGGGAGTGAGATGAGATGGAGAGAGTGACTGAATAAAGAAATGAGAGAGAAGGATGATGTCTAAAGGAAAAAAGTGGAAGAGTGAGAAAGATGCAGGGGAGGAACAATTGAGGGGAGTGGGAGGGAGAAGGAAGTGAAGGGTGGAGAGGTAAAGGAAAAAGGAGGAAAATTACAGTTGAAAGAAGGTAAAGGAAAGAAAGGATGGAGAGGAAGAAAAGATGAAGTAGCTGGGTGATAGAAGGTAGAGCGATATAGGAAACAAGATTAAAGTTAGAAAGTGTGGAGATGTAAAAGAGGAAAAAGGATAGAAAGGGTGGAGAGATAAATGTAGGAATGTAGGAGGAGGCTGAGAGGAGCATGGAAGGGAAAAAATGGAGAGGAAGAGTGGAGGGGAGATGAAGGGATGGATAAGAGAGGAAAGAAGACAGACAGACAGGAACATGAAGGATTTAAAGGGTAGAGAGGAAAGAAGAAAGATGAAGCTTGGATGGGAGGGAGGAAGATTGAGGGAAGAAAAGGTTGACAGGAGAAAGGGAGATGAGAGGAAGTGTGGAAAGGAAGGAAGAATTGGGGACAGAAAGGAGGGATGGTTAAAGAATCAAGAAAAAGAGTGGTGTAAAGGTAAAGTTAGGAGATGGAGGGGAAGAGTGGATGGGTAAAATGAGAGAGATGAAGGGCAGGAGGAATAGAGAACAAAGAATGAGTTGAAGCAGATGGAAGGTGGAGAGGTGAAAGACGAAAGAATGAAGGATGGGAGAGAGCCCTACCTCCCATCTATGAAGGATAGAAAGGATGGAGAGAAGTTGAAAGAGACAAAAGGTGGATAAGCGAGAGAGGGCGACGGAGAGGAAAGAAGTAAGATCAAGCAGAGGAAGGGTGGAGGGGAAAGGAAGGATGGTGAAAGAAAGGAAGAAGATCCAAGAAGATCTTCCTCCAATCCATGAAGGATAGAAAAGTCAATTAGTTGAGGAGGAAGAGCAAAGGTCATTAGATAAAGGAAGCACGGTGGAAGAAAAGGAAAGAAAGTGATGGTGAGAGGGTGGATGGTAGAAGTAGGAAGGTGAAGGGAGGAAGATGGAAGACAAAAGGTGATAAGAAGGATGCAATACAAAGGACAAGGAAGGAAAGGGAAGGTGGAGAGGCAAAGGAAGGAGAGGAGAAACAGCAAGATCAAAAGGATGAGAGAGGAAGAACAGAAATGAGGAAGATGGACAGAAAACAAAGTAGAGGGAGGGTGGGTAGGAGAGGGAGGATAAAAAAGATGAATGTGGAGCAGTAAAGGAAAAAGATGAGGGATAGAAAGGTGGAGAGGTAGAGGAAAGAAGTTGGAAGTAGAATTCAAGAGAAAGAAAGAAAAGGACAGGAAGAGTGGAGGTGAAAAAGGTGGAGGATGAATGAGAGAAAGGGTGGATTGGACAAGGAGATGAAAGATGGAAAGGGTTGAAAAAAGGATAAGAGATGAAGGATACGAAGAAACGAGAGAAAGACCGGAGAGATACAGGAAGAATGATGAAGGATGGGAAGGGTTGAGGGGAGAAGAAGGAAGATGAAAGACAAGAACATAAAGAATGAATTAAAGAGATGATGTTGAGAAATGGAGAAGAGAATATGAAGAAGAAGGAAAAGGAAGGGAAATGAATAAGAAGACAGGGGGAAATGTAAAGGATAGAAAATGACAGAAGAGAGGTGGATGGGAGAGGGAGGAAGATGTAGTGGAAAGGAAGAGAGGAAAGTAAGAAAAATGAAGGAGGAAGAGTGGAGGTGTTAAGGGGTGGAGGATGAAGGAGAGAAAGGGTGGATGGTTAAAGAATAAAGAAAAAGAATAGTGTAAAGGTAGGAGATAAAGGACAGCAAGGTCGGATGGGTAAAACGAGAAAGGTGAAGGACAGGAGGAATGAAAAATAAAGAATGAGGTGAAGATGAATGATGAAAGATGGAAAGGGTTGAGAAGGAAAGGATATGAGATGAAGGAAAGAAACAGTGGAGAGAAAAATGAGGGAGGATGAAGAAAAGGAAGACGTAAAGACGTAAGGTAAAGATAGGAGATAAAAGAGGGGAAGGGTGGATGGGTAAAACAAGTGAAAAAAATGGAGAGGAGGAATGTAGAATAAAGGATAGGAGTTAAAGGCCATGGAGGGTAAAAGAAATGAAAGACAAAACATGAAAGGAAAGAGGAACAGTAGATGAGTTATGGAGCAAAATCAAGGTGGACAGGTGATAGAAGGAGATGAAAGGTGGAAAGAATGAACAGGTAAAGAAACAAGAGGAAAGGTAGATGTTTAAAGGGAGGAAGTTGAAGACTGAGGAGAGATATGTCACAGAGAGAAGAAGAAGGACAGCAAGGGTAGATGAGTGAAGGAGGGAAATGAAGGAGAAGAACAGTATAAGGTAAGCGAACGATGCTTCCTTGCCTGTTGGAGCCAGTCAGACGGTAGCGTTGTTGTCTTTGCCGTCACCGTCTGCCTTCGTCTTCTTTGTGAGGCTTTTTTTCTCCAAGGCAAGCTTCTGAAAAGGTTGTGTCCACCTTTCTGATGCAAGCCCTCTATCTCATCTCTCCTCCTTCTTCAGCTGACAGAAAGTTTGAAGGTGCCTCCACTTCCATTTCTGCAAGCAGCATCACCACCCTGGACTCTCCTATAAATGCCAAAAAGACAGAAATATGCAGGAAGTGTTAAAAAATAAAAAAAAGACAGAGATACAGAGCCAGGAATCAATGTTAGATTTAGACTTTAGATTTATCTTTACTTCACTGATTATTATCTTAATTCACATAACTTTTGAATTTTGTGTGAATATGAAGAAACAAACATTGTATTGTCATGTTTGAGTAACATGTGTTTCAGTCCATTCACTTGTGGAGGAAGTATTTCCTGATCCTTAACTCAAGTAAAAGTAGCAATACTGCAATAAAATAAGAATACTGTACACCAGTACAAGTAAAAGTCCTGTATTAATTAGTAAGTCATATTAGAAAAATATAGGCTACTTTAAGTATGAAAAGTAAAAGTACTCATACATGTAACATGCAGCATTTTAATGTTGCTGGTCAAGGTGGATCTAATTTTAACTATTTTATATACTGTTGGGTGGTTTAATGTATTGTAATATGAATAATATTTTATATGGTGGAATAAGAATATAACATTTTCTTTTGAATTATAGTGGAGTGGAAGTATAAAGTAGGATAAAATAGAGATGCTGAAGTACAGTACTTCACTACAGTACTTCAGTGTGTGATCTCCACCACTGAACTCATCTAGCAAACTAAAACATATGTTTAGTCCACTGCATTTCATGAATAACCTACTAAAATCTTCCATAGATTTATAGTTTATGTAACATTATTGCATTTTGTGTGTGTGTGTTTTTTATTTAAATACTGCAAACAGTAACACCACACCACCACACCTTTTCCTGTCAGTGGTAAATGTTGGGAAATCTAGATCAATTACAGTGCAATTTTTATACGGTTGAGATGAAAGAATATACATGTGAAATAAGATAATAATAGAAAATAAGTAGGAATAGAAATAAGATGAGTAAATTACATGATTTAAACTAATATGAATTAGGCTTTTCACACAAACATTGGTGGTTACGCAGTATACTTTCAGTCAATGGGTCAACAGCAGCAGAAAAAAAAAATCTGTTTTAGGATCCTGAGATTTAATTTAATGTCACAGTGCACACAATAAACATGTGTCACAAACTGGAGAGAAACCCTGTTTCAATCATGAAATCAATCCTGTATTTATTGCATATCAATTAAAATATGCAATAAAGTGTATTTTGGGGTATTTTGGGGTTGGTTGGGAGCAGATTCTTACACAGACTGACATTATTTTTTTAAGTGAGGCATTAACTTTAGTTATCAAACTGTATGAAAATCTAATTGCTTTCCAGAAAAAGACAACATTTAATTAATTTGTTGAAACCTGAGGCAAATACAAAGACATGAGAGAAAAAGTAAGCTGTCCCAGATAAGTGCAATCCTAAATTACAGTCAATGTTTGCCCAAAGGTTTGCCATCTTCAAATGAGAAAATCTTACCATGCTTCTCCCGCTGTGTCTACTCTCCATGTGTATCAACCCAACAAAGATCCCATCGAATATGAAGAAACAGATGACTGAAGATTTGAAGATATATTCCCACTGAAAAAAAACTGCCTTTCCTGTTCAAGATCTGAGTGAGACTGAGTGGACAGTGTAGAATTTTTACATTATGATAATGTGCTGGTAGTTCTAGAATTCGCATATATTAGAATGCTCATTATGATATTCTTCACGCATTCCGTCTTACAGCACAGAAAATGCTGCTTTTAAAACATTTTACTGTCAGAAAACAAATAAAACTCTTATTGTGCTGCTGTTTGAAGCAGAAGTGGGAACGTGACAGTTGTACAAGTCACAAGTAGTCAAGTCTTGACTCTAAAGTCGAGACAGACATGTTCAAGCCCCAGAAGACAAAAGCCACACAATGAGCTCATGTGTTTGTGTGACATTTTAAGCACATTTCTGTCCAGTCTGTTTGACTGCAACATGCATAAAAATGCTTCTTTTTACATAAAATCATTAAAAAAAAATCTTTATATTATCATTTGACATTTTTCTATGTTGCTGGTTTAAAAAACCCTACACACCTGTCATTTTTGGTTTGTGTACACAAAAACTTTGTAATTTGAGAAAATTAAGACTATGAGAAAGAGGAGGAACAAGAAAAAAAAAGTAGGAGATAAAGGACAGGAAGGATGGATAGGTAAAGTGAGAAAGATGAGGAACAAGAGGAATGGAAAATAAAGAATATGAGTTGAAGGAGGTGAAGAGTGGAAAGATGAAAGAGAAAATATGAAAGTGAGGAAGAGTAGACAAGTTAGGGAGTGAGATCGAGATGAGAGTGAGTTGATGAAGAAATGAGAGAAAGACCGGAGAGATGGATAGGAAGGGTTGAGCAGAAAAGAAGAAAGATGAAAGACAGGAACATAAAGAATGAATTAAAGAGATGGTCTTAAGAAATAGAGAAAGGAATATGACGAAGGGAAAGGGAGGGAAATGAATAAGAGGACGAGATGTAAAGGATAGATAGAAGGAGAAGAGAGGTGGATGAGAGAGGGAGGAAGAAGCAGGAAAGGAAAAGTTGATGAGAGACAGAGAGATGAAGAAATGAAGGAAAAAAAGTACATGAAGGTGGAGATGTAAATAATGATGAAAAGAAGGGTGGATGGTTAAATGAAAGAAGATAAAAAAAAATCCCTTCCGTCCATGAAGAATTGAAAGGATGAAGAGGTAAAGGAAAAAAAGATGTAAGGAAAGGAAGAAAAATGGACAGGAAGGATGGTAGAGCAAGAAAGAGAAAAAAAAGGGTGAAGAGGTAAAAGAAAAAGTAAGGAGAAGAAAAGAGGCTGGGTGGATGGATAGCAGAGGAAGGAAGAAGAAAGGAAAATCAAGTGAAGAAGGATGGAAGAGAGCCCTACCTCCCATCCATGAAGGACAGAAAGGCTGAGAGAAAATTAAGGAAGATTAAAGATACAAACAGTAGAAGATGATAGAATATAAAGTAAAGGAAAAATAGATGGGTGAAACAGGGGGAGAAAGACCGGAGAGATGGATAGGAAGGGTTGAACAGAAAAGAAGAAGATGAAAGACAGGAACATAAAGAAGGAATTAAAGAGATGGTGTTAAGAAATAGAGAAAGGAATATGACGGAGAAAGGGAGGGAAATGAATAAGATGTAAAGGATAGATAGACGGAGAAGAGAGGTGGATGAGAGAGGGAGGAAGAAGGAAGACAGGAAAAGTTGATGAGAGACAGGGAGATGAAGAAATGAAGGAAAATTAAGGACAGGAAGGTTAAGATGTAAATAATTAGATAAAGAGGAAGGGTGACTGGTTAAATGAAGATAAAAAAAAAAAAAAACCCTTCCATCCGTGAAGGATGGAAAGGGAAGAGGTAAAGGAAAAAAGATGTAAGGAAAGGAGGATGGAAAGGTCTGAGAAGCAACAGACGAGAGAAAAATGAAGGAAGAAGAGGAAGGGTGGATGAAAGTAAAAAAGGTAGATAAAAGAAGTAGAAAGTGGATTAAAGAAAGGGGTAAAGTAAAAATGAAGGAGAGGAAGAATGGAGAATAAAAGATGGGAGTTGAAGGAGATGGAGGGCAAAAGAGAAAAGATGAAAGAGGGAGAGTAGATGAGATAAAGGTGGAACGGTGATCAAGGAAGATGAAATATGGAGACTGAACTGGTAAAGACACAAGAGGAAAGGTAGATGTGAAAGACTGAGAAAGATGCAGGAGAGGAAAAGTCAGCAGGAGGAAGAGTGAGAAGGAGACGAGGAGAGAGAGTGACTGGTTAAAGGAAACAAGATCAATAAGAATGAGAGAAATGAAGGGTATGGAGGAAAAATAAAGTTGAAAGAGATGAAAGTCAGATGGATAAATGAAGGAAAATAAAAAAGGTAAGAAAAGTTTGATAGTAAAAGGTTGGGAAATGAAGGAGATGAAGAGTGGAGATTTAAAGTAAGGAAGATGGAGCAAGAGATCACTGAAGGAGTGGAAGGGAGGAGATGTGAAGGACAGCAGATGACAGGAAGAGTGGTTAAAAGAAGGTAAAGGAATGAAGGTGGAGAGGAAGATAAAAGATAGGAGAGGGAGGAAGAGGATGGATAAGGAGTTATTAGAAAGGAGAAAGACGAGAGATGGGAGAAGTGGAAAGATGAAGGAGAGGAGGGTAGATGGAAGAGGGAGTTGTAGATGTAGAAGGATGGAAAGGTAAAGGAGAGAAGTAATGGGGGAGGAAGAGTTGATTGATAAATGAAAGAAGATGGTGAGAGATGAAGGTACATAAAAGAAGATGAATGATAGAAAGGAGAAGAGGAAGGGTGGAGAGCTAGAAGAGAAAGATCATGGAGAGAAATGAAAACCAAAAGGAAGGGTGGATGGTAGAAGGAGGACACAACAGATGGAGAAAAGAACAAAGTTGAAATAGACAAAAGGTGGATTGAGAGAGAAAAATGGAGAGGAAGAGTGAAGGAGATGAAAGATGAAAAGGGTTGAGAATCTAAGGATAAGAGATGAAGGATAGAATAAGTGGAGAGGAAAATTATGATGATGAAGAGAAAAGGTGGAAAGAAGAAAGATGAAGCTTGGGTGGGAGAGGGAGGAAGATTGAGGGAAGAAAAAGTTGACAGGAGAAAGGGAGATGGGAGGAAGGAAGGAAGGAATGAGAATAAAGGACAGAAAGGAGGGGTGGTTAAATGAAGATAAAAATTGCTCTTATCCATGAATGATAGAGGTTAGAGAAGGAAAAGAAAAAACAATGGATGGATAGCAGAAGAAGGAAGAAAAAGGAAAATCAAGTGAAGAAGGATGGGAGAGAACCTAAAGGATGGAGAGAAGTTGAAAGAAACAAAAGTTGGATAGGAGAGAGAAAAACTAAGTTTAAAGATACAACAATGGAGGATGATACAACAAACAGAGGCATTAAGGAGAGAAAGGATAGAGGGGAAGATGGAGGAGCCGGATAGGTAGAGGGTGGAATGGTATAGGAGACAAGATTAAAGATAAGAAGCATGGAGATGTAAAGGATAGAAAATAAAAGAAAGGGTGAAGAGGAAAAGGAAGGTATGTGGAGGATGAAAGGAGTATGAAAGGGAAAGTAAGAAGAATGAAGGACAGGAAGAAAGGAGATGTTAAGGGTGGAGGATGAAGGAGAGAAAGATGGAAAGGCTTGAGAATCTAAGAATAAGAGATGAAGGATAGAAAAAGTGGAGGAAAATGAAGGAAGATGAAGAGAAAGGGTGGATGGTTCAAGAATCAAGAAAAAGAATAGCGTAAAGGTAGGAGATGAAGGACAGGAGGAATGGAAAACAAAGAATGAGTTGAAGGAGATGGAGGATGGAGAGGTGAAAGAGAAAACAAAAGAGAGAAAGAGTAGATGAGTTAGGGAGCAAGGTGTAAAGACTGATAATTACACCTTGAGGTGGACGGGCAGTCCACGCCTTTACTTGAAGAGTTTACCAACTTTTATGTAAACAGTGTCACGGCTCTTGTCAATCAGATGTAATTGTCTTTTTAACGTGCTGACGTGCTACGGTAAGCGTATTGTATCATTTCCGGTTGCCGACTGTGTCTACTGATAGCGTTGTTGCTGCTCTCATCTCAGTTGATTTTCATATATATATCACATTACTGTGGATTAATATCTGCTGTATATTTAAACTTTCGCTAGTTTTACACAAGCACTCTCAGCGCTTTTCTCTTAGCGACTTTTCTCGCTAATCGCACAAGTTGTTAGTCACTTTAGCTCTGCAGCTAGCACTAGCAGCTAACTTAAACTAAGCAGTTAGCGATGGCTTCTCTCTCTCCCTCTCGTTCTCCTGCTCTCTCTTGCTCGGTGTGTCAAATGTTTAGTTATTCCTCTGCCTCCTTTAGTAATAGTGGTAAGTGTAATAAGTGTAGTTTATTTGCAGCACTGGAGGCAAGGCTTAGTGAATTGGAAGCGCGGCTCCGCACCATGGAAAAACAATCAGCTGCTAATATAGTTAGCCAGCCCCTAGTATCCGGTGCGGGCCGACCTAGCGTAGCTTCCAGTCCCCCGGTAGCTCCCGAGCAGCCGGGAAGCCAGGGCGGCTGGGTGACTGTCCGAAGGAAGCATAGCCCTAAGCAGAAGCCCACGGTTCACCACCAACCAGTTCATGGTTCTAACAGGTTCTCCCCACTCAGCGACACACCCGCCGAGAAACAAACTCTGATTATTGGCAGCTCCATAGTCAGAAACGTGAAGTTAGCGACACCAGCAGCTATAGTTAAATGTATTCCTGGGGCCAGAGCGGGCGACATTGAGTCAAACTTAAAACTGCTGGCTAAGAATAAACGTAAATATGGTACGATTGTCATCCATATCGGCGGCAACGACTCCCGATTACGCCAATCAGAGATCACCAAAATTAATGTTGAGTCGGTGTGAACATTTGCAAAAACAATGTTCTCCGTAATTTTCTCTGGACCGCTGCCTAATCTGACCAGTGATGTCATGTATAGCCGCATGTCACAATTTAACCGCTGGTTGTCGAGGTGGTGTCCAGCAAACGATGTGGGCTTCATAGATAATTGGCAGACTTTCTGGGGAAGACCTGGTCTGATTAGGAGAGACGGCATACATCCCACTTTGGATGGAGCTGCTCTCATATCCAGAAATATGGCCAAGTTTATTAGTAAACCAAAACCATGACAACCCAGAGTTGAGACCAGGAGGCAGAGCTGCAGTCCTACACGCTTCTCTGCGCTTCCATTAGAGCAGTTACCCACCCAAAACCACATAGAGACTGTGTCTGTCCCCCGACCACATAAATCAATTAAATCCAAAGTAAACAAAAGAAGAGTCATTCATGAAAATCTAGTAAAACTTAAAACCACTACTGCAATAGTACAACAAAATAAGATAATTAAATGTGGACTCTTGAACATTAGATCTCTTTCATCTAAAGCTGTTTTAGTAAACGATTTAATTTCAGATCATCATATTGATTTATTTTGTCTCACTGAAACCTGGCTGTGTCATGCCTAAATGAATCCACTCCCCCCAGTCATATTAATACTCATATTCCTCGAGACACTGGCCGAGGAGGAGGAGTTGCAGCCATTTTCAACTCAAGCCTAATCATCAACCCTAGACCTAAATTTAATTATAACTCATTCGAAAGCCTTGTTCTTAGTCTCTCTCAGCCAACCTGGAAAACTTTACAGCCAGTTCTATTTGTTATAGTGTATCGTCCTCCTGGCCCGTACTCTGAATTCCTATCTGAATTCTCAGAGTTTTTGTCGTGTTTAGTCCTTAGTACAGATAAAGTAATTATAGTAGGTGATTTTAATATTCATGTGGACGTTGATAGTGACAGTCTCAGCACTGCATTTATCTCATTATTAGACTCAATTGGCTTCTCTCAGTGTGTAAATAATCCCACTCACCGTCTTAACCACACCCTAGACCTTGTTCTGGTTTATGGGATTGAAATTGAACATTTAATAATTTTTCCACAAAATCCTATTTTGTCAGATCATTTTTTTAATAACTTTTGAATTCCTATTACTGGATTATACACCATTAGACAAAAATGTCCTCACTAGACTCTATCTGATAGTGTTGTAGATAAATTTAAGGAAGCAATTCCGTCAGTACTGAATTCACTGCCATGTCTCAATACTACAGAGGACTCTTATGTTAACTTTAGTCCCTCCCAAATTGATAATCTTATTGATAGTGCTGCAGGCTCACTAAGACAAACACTCGACTCCATCTCCCACTTAAAAAAGAAGATAATAAAACATAAGAGGTTAGTTCCATGGTATAACTCCCAAACCCGCAAATTAAAGCAAACATCGCGAAAATTGGAAAGGATTTGGCGTTCCACCAAAGTAGAAGAATCTCGCTTAGTCTGGCAAGGTAGTCATATGGGAAGGCCCTCTGTAATGCCAGAGCCGCCTATTACTCAGCATTAATAGAAGAGAATAAAAACTGCCCTAGGTTCCTTTTCAGCACTTTGGCCAGGCTGACAAAGAATCATAACTCTACTGATCCATGTATTCCTATAGCTCTCAGTAGTAACGACTTTATGAGCTTCTTTAATGATAAAATTCTAACTATTATAGACAAAATTAACCACCTCCTGCCCTCAACAGGCACCGTTCTCTCCCCAAACACAGGAACCTTGGTAATGGCAGTAAATCCTGACATATATTTGGACTGTTTTTCTCCAGTAGACTTGTCTGAACTAACTTCAATGATTTGTTCAGCTAAACCATCAACCTGTCTCTTAGATCCCATCCCAACTAGGCTGCTTAAGGAAGCCTTACCCTTAGTGAGCACTTCTTTACTAGATATGATCAATTTGTCTTTAGTAACAGGCTATGTACCACAGTCCTTTAAAGTAGCTGTAATTAAACCTCTTAAACCTAGGTCAAAGCAGATGGCCGCCCACCAAGAGCCGGGGTCTGCTTGAGGTTTCTACCCGTTAAAGGGGAGTTTTTCCTTACCGCTGTCGCCAAGTGCTTGCTCATGAGGGAATTGTTGGGTCTCTGTAAATTAAAGAGTACGGTCTTGACCTGCTCTATGTGAAAAGTGCCTTGAGATGACTTCTGTTGTGATATGGCGCTATATAAATAAAAATTGATTGATTGATTGATTGATTGATTGAAGGTGGAGATTGAGAGAGTGAATGAGTAAAGAAATGAGAGAAAGGCCAGAGAGATACAGGAAGAATAATGAAGGATAGGAAGAGTTGAGGGGGAAAGTAGGCAGATGAAAGACAGGAACATAAAGAATGAATTCAAGAGATGATGTTGAGAAATAGAGAAAGGAATATGAAGAAGCAAAAGAAAGGGAAATGAATAAGAGGACAGGGGGAAATGTAAAGGATAGAAGATGACAGAAGAGAGGTTGATGGGAGAGGGAGGAAGATGTAGGAGAGGAAAAGTTGATGAGATACAGGGAGATGAAGAAATGAAGGAAAAAAGGACAAGAAAGTAGATCAATAAACAGTTAAGACAGAAGATTAAGGGGGGAAGGGATGGATGGGTAAAACAAGAAAGATGAAGGAGAGGAGGAATGTAGAATAAAAGGATAGTTGGAGAAGGAGGGTGGAGAGGTGAAAGAAAACATGAAAGAGAGGAAGAGTAGATGAGTTAGGGAGCAAGATGTTGATGGAGAGAGTGAATATAGAAATGAGAGAAAAGGATGATGTCTGAAGGAAGAAAGTGGAAGAGTGAGAAAGATGTAGGAGAGGAACAGGAAAGGAAAAAGAAAATTACACATACAGCTGAAAGAAGGTAAAGGAGAGAAAGGATGGAGAGGAAAAGGGGAGAGAGAAAGAGTTGGTGGGAAAGAAAGGGGAGACAGAGAGGTAAAAGAATATCAATGACAGGAAGTGGAGAGTAATGAGATGAGAAAGAAGAAGGACAGAGAGGAAGGAAGTTGATGATAGAACAAATGGAAAGGAAAATGAAACAAGAACAGGTAGAGTGGAGAGGTGTGAGGAGGATTAAGAAGATGAACAGAGAGGAAAGGAGGGAGAATGAATGAGAGGGAGGGTGGATGGAGAGGAATGGAGATGAAAGAGCAATGGTGGAGAGACAACTAATATAAAGGCTGGAGAGATACAAGAAGAATGATGAAGGATTGGAAGGGTTGAGGGGAGAAGAAGGAAGATGAAAGACAGGAACATAAAGAATGAATTAAAGAGATGATGTTGAGAAATAGGAAGGATGAAAAAGTGAAAAAGTGGAGGAAAATGAAGGAAGATGATGAAGAGAAAGGGTGGATGGTTAAAGAATCAAGAAAAAGAATAGTGTAAAGGTAGGAGATAAAGGACAGGAAGGATGGATAGGTAAAATGAGAAAGATAAGGGACAAGAGGAATGGAAAATAAAGAATATGAGTTGAAGTAAATAATGATTAAAAAAGAAGGGTGGATGGTTAAATTAGATGATTATAAAAAATCCCTTCCATTCATGAAGAACTGAAAGGATGAAGAGGTAAAGGAAAGGTATGAAAATGGACAGGAAGGATGGCAGAGCAAGGTAGAGAAAAAATAGAAAGGATGAAGAGGTAAAAGAAAAGGGAAGGAAAAGAAAAGGGCGGATGGGTGGATGGATAGCAGAGGAAGGAAGAAGAAAGGAAAATCAAGTGAAGGAGGACGGGAGAGAGCCCTACCTCCCATCCATGAAGGACAGAAAAGTCAATGATAGTGGAGGAAAAAGAGGAAAGGTCATTAGGTAAAGGAAGCAAGGTGGAAGAAAAGAAAAGAAAGTGATGGTGAGAGGGTGGATGGTAGAAGTAGGAAGGTGAAGGGAGGAAGATGGAAGATGAAGGATGACTAAGAAGGATGCAATACAAAGGAAAAGGAAGGAAAGGGAAGGTGGAGAGGCAAAGGAAGGAGAGGAGAGACAGTAAGATCAAAAGGATGAGAGAGGAAGAAATGAGGAAGATGGACAGAAAACAAAGTAGAGGGAGGGTGGATAGGAGAGGGAGGGTAAATAAGAAAAAGGGAAGTTGGAAAGAGCATTTAAGGGAAAGAAAGAAAAGGACAGGAAGAGTGGAGGTGTAAAGGAGAGAGGGTGAAGGAGAGAAAGGGTGGACTGGAGATGAAGATGAATGATGAAGGATGGAAAGGTTTGAGAAGGAAAGGATAGGAGATGAAGGAAAGAAACATGGGACAAACATGAAGGAGGACGAAGAAAAGAAAGGGTGGGTGTTAAAGAAAGTAGAACAAGAAACAGAATAGCATAAAGGTAAAGAAAGAAGATGGATGGATGGATGGGTAAAACAAGAAAGATGAAGGAGAGGAACAGTTGAGGGGAGTGAGAGGGAGAAGGAAGTGAAGGGTGGAGAGGTAAAGGAAAGGGAGGAAAATTACAGATACAGCTGAAAGAAGGTAAAGGAGAGAAAGGATGGAGAGGAAGAAAAGAGGAAGTAGCTGGGTGATAGAAGGTGGAGTGATATAGGAAACAAGATTAAAGTTAGGAAGTGTGGAGATGTAAAAGAGGAAAAGGGATAGAAAGGCTGGAGAGGTAAATGAAGAAATGTAGGAGGAGGATGAAGGGAACATGGAAGAGGAAAAACATGAAGGAGAGAAAAGTGGAAGAGAGATGAAGGGATGGATGGATGGGAGAGGAAGGAAGAAGAAGGACAGGAACATGAAGGATTTAATGGATAGAGAGGAAAGAAGATGAAGCTTGGATGGGAGGGAGAGGAAGATTTAGGAAAGAAAAAGTTGACAGGAGAAAGAGATGAGAGGAAGGGTGGAAAGGAAATAAGGAGTATGAGGGACAGAAAGGAGGGATGGTTAAAGGAAGAGAAATTGCTCTTATCCATGAATGATAGAAAGGTTCAGAGAAAAACTAAGTTTAAAGATACAACAGTAGAAGATGATAGAATATAAATGAAAGGAAAAGTGGATGGATGAAACAGGGGGATTAAGGAAAGAAAGAATGGAGAGAAAGAAAGGAAGATGGAGGAGCAGGATAGGTAGAGGGCGGAGTGGTATAGGAAACAAGAATAAGGATAGGAAGCATGGAGATGTAAAGGACAAGAAATAAAAGAAATGCTGAAGAGGAAAAAGGAAAGAATGTGGGGGATGAAAGGAGTATGAAAGGGAAAATAAGAATGAAGGACAGGAAGAGTGGAGATGTTAAGGGTGGAGGATGAAGGAGAGAGAGATGGAAAGGGTTGAAAATCAAAGAATAAGAGATGAAGGATAGAAAAAGTGGAGGAAAATGAAGGAAGTTGATGAAGAGACAGGGTGGATGTTAAAGAATAGAGATGAAGGACAGGAGGAATGGAAAACAAAGAATAAGAGTTGGAGGAGATGGAGGGTGGAGAGGTGAAAGAGAAAACATGAATGAGAAGAAGAGTAGATGAATTACAGAGCGAGATGGAGAGAGTGAATGAGTAAAGAAATGAGAGAAAGGCCAGAGAGATACAGGAAGAATAATGAAGGATAGGAAGGGTTGAGGGGAGAAGGAGGAAGATGAAAGACAGGAAAATAAAGAATGAATTAAAGAAATGGTGTGTTGGAGAAATAAAGAAAGGAATATGAAGGACGGGGAAATGTAAAGGATAGAAGATGACAGAAGAGAGGTGGCTGGGAGAGGGAGGAAGATGTAGTGGAAAGGAAAAGTTGACAGGAGAAAGGGAATGAAAGAAATGAAGGAAAAAAGGACAGGAAGGTGATGTAAATAATGATGAAAAGAAGGGTGGATGGTTAAATGAAAGAAGATAAAAAAATCCCTTCCATCCATGAAGAACTGAAAGGATGAAGAGATAAATGAAAAAAAGATGTAAGGAAAGGAAGGAAAATGGACAGGAAGGATGGTAGAGCAAGAAAGAGAAAAAATAGAAAGGGTGAAGAGGTAAAAGAAAAGGGAAGGAAAAGAAAGGAGAGGATGGGTAGATGGATAGCAAAGGAAGAAGAAAGGAAAATCAAGTGAAGAAGGACGGGAGAGATCCCTGCCTCCCATCCATGAAGGACAGAAAGGCTGGGAGAAAATTAAGGAAGATTAAAAAATACAAACAGAAGATGATAGAATATAAAGGAAAGGAAAAGTGGATGGGTGAAACAGAGGGATTAAGGACAGAAAGAATAGAGAGGAAAATGAAGGAGCAGGATAGGTAGAGGGTGGAAAGGTATAGGAAATAAGATATAAGATAGGAAGCATGGAGATGTAAATGATAGAAAATAAAAGAAAGGGTGAAGAGGAAAAGGAAGGAATGTGGAGGATGGAAGGAGTATGAAAGGAAAAGTAAGAAGAATGAAGGAGAGAAAGAGTGGAGGTGTTAAGGGTGGAGGATGAAGGATAGAAAAAGTGGAGGAAAATGAAGGAAGACAGGGTGGATGGTTCAAGAATCAAGAAAAAAATAGTGTAAAGGTAGGAGATAAAGGACAGGAGGAATGGAAAATAAAGAATGAGTTGGAGGAGATGGAGGGTGGAGAGGTGAAAGAGAAAACATGAATGAGAGGAAGAGTAGATGAATTAAGGAGCGAGATGGAGAGTGAATAGGTAAAGAAATGAGAGAAAGGCCAGAGAGATACAGGAAGAACGATGAAGGATAGGAAGAGTTGAAGGGAGAAGAAGGAAGATGAAAGACAGGAAAATAAAGAATGAATTAAAGAGATGATGAGAAATAGAGAAAGGAATATGAAGAAGGAAAAGGAAAGAAATGTATAAGAGGACAGGGGGAAATGTAAAGGATAGAAGATGATGGAGATGAGAGGTGGATGGGAGAGGGAGGTGTTGAAAGAGATGAAATGTAAATGGATAAATGAAGGAAAATAAAGATTTTGCAGTAGAAGGATAGAAGATGAAGGTAAATAAAAGATAGAAAAGAGAAGAGGGAAGGGTGGAGAGGTATTTCAACAAAAATGCAAAAACAAGACATCAAGCCTTCACATTCAGATACATATACAGAGACCCTCCTCCCCCTCACTACAAACAGGGCCGTCTATACACCAACAATATCATTTAGCAGACTGTAATAAACATATTCAGCCCCAAGATAGAAAGGATAGAAAGATGAAGGAAGCTGAAAGAGAAAACTTGGATGGAGTAAGGTGTAGGAGAGGAACAGTTGAGGGGTAAAGGAAAGGGAGGAAAATTACAGATACAGTTGAAAGAAGGTAAAGGAGAGACAGGATGGAGAAGAATAAGAGAAGAGGAAGGAGCTGGGTGATAGCAGGTGGAGTGATATAGGAAACAAGATTAAAGTTAGTAAGCGTGGAGATATAAAGGATAGAAAATAAAAGAAAGGGTGAAGAGGAAAAGGGAAGAATGTGGAGGATGGAAGGAGTATGAAAGGGAAAATAAGAATGGAGGAGAGAAAGAGAGGAGGTGTTAAGGGTGGAGGATGAAGGAGAGAAAGATGGAAAGGCTTGAGAATCTAAGGATAAGAGATGAAGGATAGAAAAAGTGCAGAGGAAAATGAAGGAAGATGATGAAGAGAAAGGGTGGATGGTTAAAGAATCAAGAAAAAGAATAGTGTAAAAGTAGGAGATAAAGGACAGGAAGGATGGATAGGTAAAATGAGAAAGATGAGGGACAAGAGGAATGGAAAATAAAGGGTGGAGAGGTGAAAGAGAAGACAAGTTACAGAGTGAGATCGAGATGGAGAGAGTGAGTTGGTGAAGAAATGAGAGAAAGACCAGAGAGATGGATAGGAAGGGTTGAGAAGAAAAGAAGAAAGATGACAGACAGGAACATAAAGAATGAATTAAAGAAATGGTTTTAAGAAAGAGATAGGAATATGAAGAAGAGGGAGGAAGAAGCAGGACAGGAAAAGTTGATGAGAGACAGGGAGATGAAGAAGTGAAGGAAAAAAGGACAAGAAGGTGGAGATGTAAATAATGATAAAAAAAGAAGGGTGGATGGTTAAATGAAAGAAGATTACAAAATCCCTTCCATCCATGAAGAATTGAAAGGATGAAGAGATAAATGAAAAAAAGATGTAAGGAAAGGAAGGAAAATGGACAGGAAGGATGGTAGGGCAAGTATGAGAAAAAAATAGAAAGGGTGAAGAGGTAAAAAAGGGAAGGAAAAGAAAGGAGAGGATGGGTAGATGGATAGCAGAGGAAGGAAGAAGAAAGGAAAATCAAGTGAAGAAGGAGGGGAGAGATCCCTACCTCCCATCCATGAAGGATAAATGATGGAGATGAAGATGGAGAGGAAAAGTAGTGGAAGAAGAGATGAGGGATAGAAAGGTACAGAGTTAGACAAAAGGAGGATGGAAGGATCATTTAAAGGGAAAGAAAGAGGGTGGGTAGGAGAGGAAGGATAAATATGATGAAAGATAAAGCAGGTGGAACAGTAAAGGAAGATGAGGGATAGAAAGGTGGAGAGGCAGAGGAAGGAAGTGGAAGGAACATTTAGGAAAGAGAAGGACAGGAAGAGTAGAGGTGTAAAGGAGAGAGGGTGAGAGAAAAACTAAGTTTAAAGATAAAACGGTGGAAGATGATAGAATATAAAGGAAAGGAAAAGTGGATGGGTGGAACAGAGGGATTAAGGAGAGAAAGAATAGAGAGGAAGATGAAGGAGCAGGATAGGTAGAGGGTGGAAAGGTATAGGAAACAAGATTAAAGACAGGAAGCATGGAGATGTAGATAGGAAATAAAAGAAAGGGTGAAGAGTGAAAGGAAATATGTGGAGGGTGGAAGGAGTATGAAAAGGAAAGTAAGAAGGATGAAGGAGAGAAAGAGTGGAGATGTTAAGGGTGGAGGATGAAGGAGAGAAAGATGGAAAGGCTTGAGAATCTAAGGACGATGAAGGTGAAGGATAGAAAAGTGGAGAGGAAAATGAAGGAAGATGATGAAGAGGAAAGGGTGGATGGTTAAAGAATAGTGTGAAGGTAAAAGTAGGAGATGAAGGAGGGGAAGGGTGGATGAGTAAAACCAGAGAGATGAAGGACAGAAGGCATGGAAAACAAAGAATATGAGTTGGAGGAGATGGAGGGTGGAGAGGTGAAAGAGTAGATGAGTTAGGGAGTGAGATGAGATGGAGAGAGTGAGTGGGTGAAGAAATGAGAGAAAGACCGGAGGAATGGATAGGAAGGGTTGAGGAGAAAAGAAGAAAGACAGGAACATAAAGAAAGAATTATAGAAATGAAGTAGTTGAGAAACAGAGGAAGGAATATGAAGAAGGAAATGAATAAGAGGACAGGGGGAAATGTAAAGATAGACGGAGAAGAGAGGTGGATGGGAGAGGGAGGAAGAAGTGGGAGAGGAAAAGTTGATGAGAGACAGGGAGATGAAGAAATGAAGGAAAATTAAAGACATGAAGGTGGAGATGTAAATAATTAGATAAAGAGGAAGGGTGACTGGTTAAATGAAGATTTTTTAAAAAAAATATCCCTTCCATCCATGAAGGATGGAAAGGAAAGAGGTAAAGGAAAAAAGATGTAAGGAAAGGAAGGAAAATGGACAGGAAATAAGAAGGAAAGGAAAAGTAGATGGGTGAAACAGGGGGATTAAGGAGAGAAAGAATAGAGAGGAAGATGAAGGAGCAGGATAGGTAGAGGGTGGAAAGGTATAGGATTTAAGATTACATGGAGATGTAAAGGATAGAAAATAAAAGAAAGGGTGAAGAGGAAAAGGGAAGAATGTGGAGGATGGAAGGAGTATGAAAGGGAAAGTAAGAAGAATGAAGGAGAGAAAGAGAGGAGATGTTAAGGGTGGAGGATGGATAGAAATTGGAGAAGGAGATGAAAGATGGAAAGGGTTGAAAATCGAAGAATGAGAGATGAAGGACAGAAAAAGTGGAGGAAAATGAAGGAAGATGAAGAGAAAGGGTGGATGTTAATGAATAGCATAAAAATAAAGTTAGGAGTGTGAAAGAAAATTGAACAGTAGGTTATCATTTTATAAATCTTTTGTATACATATATATACATATATATACATACAAATATATACATATATACATACATACACACATATATACATACATATATATACATATATATACACACACATATATATACATACATATACATATATATGTATATATATATACACACACAGACATACATACATATAAATCACACATATATATACACATATACATATATACACATATATACATATATATACATATATGTATACATATAAATACATACATACATACATATACACATATATATACACATACATAGACACACACACACATACATATACATATATACATATATATATACACACACACATATATATACATATATAAACACATACACATATATACACATAAACATACATATACACACATATATAAACATTAATATATACATATAAACATTAATATATACATATAAACATTAATATATACACAATGTATATATTTATGTATATATCAAATATATACATTAACATATACGGATTAATATATGCATATATACATTGATATATACATAAATATATATACGGTGTGCATACATTAAATATACACATCAATATATATTATGTATATATTAATGTATATACATTAATATATACATTAATATATACATACATACATTAATATATACATAAATATATACATTATGTGTATACTAAACATATACACTAATATATACGAATCAATCTATACATATATACATCAATCTATACATTATGAATATATTGAATATATACATTAATATATACATAGATATATATACATAGATATACACATTATGAATATATTGAATATATACATTAATATATACATTAATATATACACATATACATACATTGATATACACATATATACACATTAATATACACATATATACACATCAATATATACATATAAACATATTTATATATATACAATGTATATATCTATGTATATATTAAATATATACATTAATATATACATTATGAATATAATGAATATACATTGATATATACATAAATATATACATTAATATATATACATTATGTATATATTAAATATATACATTGATATATACATAAATATATACATTAGTATATACATTGTGCATATATTAAATATATACATTGATATATACATAAATATATACATTAGTATATACATTGTGCATATATTAAATATATACATTAATACATACATAAATATATATACACATATACATGCATTAATATACACATACATACATTAATATACACATATATACACATTAATATATACATAAACATACATATAAACATATACATATATACATATATATATATATATGTATATATATATATATATATATATATATATATATATATATATACACACACACACATATACATATACACATACATATACATAAATATATACATAAATATATGTAGGTATAGGGAAAATAAGAATGAAGGACAGGAAGAGTGGAGATGTTAAGGGTGGAGGATGAAGGAGAGAAAGGGTGGATTGGAGAAGGAGATGAAAGATGGAAGGGGCTGAAAAATCGAAGAATGAGAGATGAAGGATAGAAAAAGTGGAGAGGAAAATGAAGGAAGATGAAGAGAAAGGGTGGATGGTTAAAGAATCAAGAAAACGAATAGTGTAAAAGTAGGAGATAAAGGACAGGAAGGATGGATAGGTAAAATGAGAAAGATGAGGAACAAGAGGAATGAAAAATAAAGAATATGAGTTGAAGGAGGTGAAGAGTGGAAAGATGAAAGAGAAAATATGAAAGTGAGGAAGAGTAGACAAGTTAGGGAGTGAGATCGAGATGGAGAGAGTGAGTTGGTGAAGAAATGAGAGAAAGACCGGAGAGATGGATAGGAAGGGTTGAGCAGAAAAGAAGAAGATGAAAGACAGGAACATAAAGAATGAATTAAAGAGATGGTGTTAAGAAATAGAGAAAGGAATATGACGAAGGGAAAGGGAGGAAATGAATAAGAGGACGAGATGTAAAGAATAGATAGAAGGAGAAGAGAGGTGGATGAGAGAGGGAGGAAGAAGCAGGACAGGAAAAGTTGATGAGAGACAGGGAGATGAAGAAATGAAGGAAAATGAAGGACAGGAAAGTAGATCAATAAACAGAAAAACAGTAAAGACAGTAAA
Source organism: Thunnus albacares (assembly GCF_914725855.1). NCBI lineage: Eukaryota > Metazoa > Chordata > Actinopteri > Scombriformes > Scombridae > Thunnus > Thunnus albacares. The sequence goes on from NC_058107.1 coordinate 12,066,869, forward strand.
GAAATAGAGGAGGAATGTAGAATAAAGGTTAGGAGTTAAAGGAGATGGAAGGTGGAGAGGTGAAAGAAAACATGAAAGAGAGGAAGAGTAGATGAGTTAGGGAGTGAGATGAGATGGAGAGAGTGAGTGAATAAAGAAATGAGAGAAAAGGATGATGTCTAAAGGAAAAAAGAAGAGTGAGAAAGATGTAGGAGAGGAACAGTTGAGGGGAGTGAGAGGGAGAAGGAAGGCAAGGGTGGAGAGGTAAAGGAAAGGGAGGAAAATTACAGATACAGTTGAAAGAAGGTAAAGGAGAGAAAGGATGGAGAGGAAGAAAAGAGGAAGTAGCTGGGTGATAGAAGGTGGAGTGATATAGGAAACAAGATTAAAGTTAGGAAGTGTGGAGATGTAAAAGAGGAAAAGGGATAGAAAGGCTGGAGAGGTAAATGAAGAAATGTAGGAGGAGGATGAAGGGAACATGGAAGAGGAAAAACATGAAGGAGAGAAAAGTGGAAGAGAGATGAAGGGATGGATGGATGGGAGAGGAAGGAAGAAGGACCAGAACATGAAGGATTTAAAGGATAGAGTGGAAAGAAGAAAGATGAAGCTTGGATGAGAGGGAGAGGAAGATTGAGGAAAGATGGTTGACAGGAGAAAGGAAGACGAGAGGAAGTGTGGAAAGGAAGGAAGGAAGAATTAGGGACAGAAAGGAGGGATGGTTAAATAAAGGAAGATAAAAATTCCTCCCATCCATGAAGGATAGAAAGGCTCAGAGAAAATCTGAGTTTAAAGATACAACAGTGGAAGATGATAGAATATAAATGAAAGGAAAAGTGGATGGGTGAATCAGGGGGATTAAGGAGAGAAAGGATAGAGAGGAAGATGAAGGAGCAAGATAGGTAGAGGGTGGAATGCTAGAGTTGGAGGAGATGGAGGGTGGAGAGGTGAAAGAGAAAACATGAATGAGAGGAAGAGTAGATGAATTAGGGAGCGAGATGAGATGGAGAGAGTGAATGAGTAAAGAAATGAGAGAAAGGCCGGAGAGATACAGGAAGAATGATGAAGGATAGGAAGAGTTGAGGGGAGAAGAAGGAAGATGAAAGACAGGAACATAAAGAATAAATTAAAGAAATGGTGTGTTTGAGAAATAGAGAAAGGAATATGAAGAAGAAAGAAAAGGGAGGGAAATGAATAAGAGGACAGGGGGAAATGTAAAGGACAGAAGATGATGGAGAAGAGAGGAAGAAGGAAGAGAAGAAAAGTTGAGACAGGGAGATGAAGAAATGAAGGGAAAAAGGACAGGAAGGTGGAGATGTAAATAATGATGAAAAGAAGGGTGGATGGTTAAATGAAAGAAGATTGTAAAAAAATCCCTTCCATTCATGAAGAATTGAAAGGATGAAGAGGTAAAAGAAAAGGGAAGGAAAAGAAAGGAAAGAGTGGATAGTAGAAGTAGAAAGGCAAAGGATAGAATTTTTGGAGATGTGAAGGGAGGAAGATGGAAGATGAAAGATGACTAAGAAGGATGCAATACAAAGGAAAAGGAAGGAAAGGGAAGGTGGAGAGGCAAAGGAAGGAGAGGAGAGACAGTAAGATCAAAAGGATGAGAGAGGAAGAACAAACGAGGAAGATGGACAGAAAACAAAGTAGAGGGAGGGTAAATAAAGATAAAGCAGGTGGAGCAGTGAAGGAAAAAGATGAGGGATAGAAAAGTGGAGAGGTAGAGGAAGGAAGTTGGAAAGAGCATTTAAGGGAAAGAAAGAAAAGGACAGGAAGAGTGGAGGTGTAAAGGAGAGAGGGTGAAGGAGAGAAAGGGTGGACTGGAGATGAAGATGAAAGATGGAAAGGGTTGAGAAGGAAAGGATATGAGATGAAGGAAAGAAACATGGAGGACGAAGAAAGAAAGGGTGGATGTTAAAGAAAGTTGATCAAGAAACAGAATAGCATAAAGGTAAAGACAGAAGATGGATAGACAGGTAAAACAAAAAAGATGAAGGAGAGGAGGAATGTAGAATAAAAGGATAGTTGGAGAAGGAGGGTGGAGAGGTGAAAGAAAACATGAAAGCGAGGAAGAGTAGACAAGTTAGGGAGTGAGATGAGATGGAGAGAGTGACAGAGTAAAGAAACGAGAGAAAAGGATGATGTCTAAAGGAAAAAAGTAGAAGAGTGAGAAAGATGCAGGAGAGGAACAGTTGAGGAGAGTGAGAGGGAGAAGGAAGTGAAGGTTGGAGAGGTAAAGGAAAGGGAGGAAAATTACAGATACAGTTGAAAGAAGGTAAAGGAAAGGATGGAGAGGAAGAAAAGATGAAGGAGCTGGATGATAGAAGGTAGAGTGATATAGGAAACAAGATTAAAGTTAGGAAGTGTGGAGATGTAAAAGAGGAAATAGGATAGAAAGGTGGAGAGATAAATGAAGGAATGTAGGAGGAGGATGAGAGGAGCATGGAAGAGGAAAAAAATGAAGGAGAGGAAGAGTGGAGGGGAGATGAAGGGACAGATGGATAAGAGAGGAAAGAAGAAGACAGACAGGAACATGAAAGATTTAAAGAGTAGAGAGGAAAGAAGAAAGATGAAGCTTGGATGGGAGAGGGAGGAAGATTGAGGAAGGAAAAGGATGACAGGAAAGGGAGATAAGAGGATGTGTGGAAAGGAAGGAAGGAATAACAGAACAGAAAGGAGGGATAGTTAAACAAAGGAAGATAAAAATTTAAAGATACAACAGTGGAAGATGAAAGAATATAACTGAAAGGAAAAGTGGATGGATGAAACGGGGGGATTAAGGAAAGAAAGAATAGAGAGGAAGAAAGGAAGATGGAGGAGCAGGATAGGTAGAGGGTGGAATGGTATAGGAAACAAGAATAAGGATAGGAAGCATGGAGATGTAAAGGATAGAAAATAAAAGAAAGAGTGAAGAGGGAATGGACAGGAAGGATGGTAGAGCAAGTAAGAGAAAAATAGAAAGGGTGAAGAGGTAAAAGAAAAGGGAAGGAAAAGAAATAAGAGGATGGGTGGATAGAGATGAAGATGGAAAGGATAAGTAGTGGAAGAAGAGATGAGGGATAGAAAGGTGAAGAGGCAGAGGAAGGAAGTGGAAGGAACATTTAAGAGAAAGAAAGAAAAAGACAGGAAGAGTAGAGGTGTAAAGGAGAGAGGGTGAGAGAAAAACTAAGTTTAAAGATAAAATGGTGGAAGATGATAGAAGATAAAGGAAAGGAAAAGTGGATGGGTGAAACAGGGGGATTAAGGAGAGAAAGGATAGAGAGAAAGATGAAGGAGCAGGATGGGTAGAGAGTGGAATGGTGTAAGAAACAAGATTAAAGGTAGGAAGCATGGAGATAAGATAGGAAATAAAAGAGAGAAAGGGTGAAGAGGGAAAGAATGAGGAATAAGCATGAAAGGGAAAATAAGAATGAAGGACAGGAAGAGAGGAGATGTTAAGGGTGGAGGATGAAGGAGAGAAAGATGGAAAGGCTTGAGAATCTAAGGATAAGAGATGACGGATAGAAAAAGTGGAGAGGAAATGTTAAAGAATAGTGTAAAGGTAAAGTTAGGAGATGAAGGAGGGGAAGAGTGGATGGGTAAAATGAGAAAGATGAAGGGCAGGAGGAATGGAGAACAAAGAATGAGTTGAAGCAGATGGAAGGTGGAGAGGTGAAAGACGAAAGGATGAAGGATGGGAGAGAGCCCTACCTCCCATCTATGAAGGATAGAAAGGATGGAGAGAAGTTGAAAGAGACAAAAGGTGGATAAGCGAGAGAGGGCGACGGAGAGGAAAGAAGTAAGATCAAGCAGAGGAAGAGTGGAGGGGAAAGGAAGGATGGTAAAAGAAAGGAAGAAGATCCAAGAAGATCTTCCTCCAATCCATGAAGGATAGAAAAGTCAATTAGTTGAGGAGGAAGAGCAAAGGTCATTAGATAAAGGAAGCAAGGTGGAAGAAAAGGAAAGAAAGTGATGGTGAGAGGGTGGATGGTAGAAGTAGGAAGGTGAAGAATAGAAATTTTGCAGATGTGAAGGGAGGAAGATGGAAGACAAAATGTGATTAAGAAAATAAAGGGTAAATGAGAAAGATAAATGAAAGATAAAGCAGGTGGAGCAGTAAAGGAAAGAGATGAGGGATAGAAAAGTGGAGAGGTAGAGGAAAGAAGTTGGAAGTAGCATTTAAGGGAAAGAAAGAAAAGGACAGGAAGAGTGGAGGTGAAAAAGGTGGAGGATGAATGAGAGAAAGGGTGGATTGGACAAGGAGATGAAAGATGGAAAGGGTTGAAAAAAGGATAAGAGATGAAGGATACGAAGAAACAAGAGAAAGACCGGAGAGATACAGGAAGAATGATGAAGGACAGGAAGAGTTGAGGGGAGAAGGAGGAAGATGAAAGACAAGAACATAAAGAATGAGAGATGATGTTGAGAAATGGAGAAGAGAATATGAAGAAGAAGGAAAAGGGAGGGAGATTAATAAGAGGACAGGGGGAAATGTAAAGGATAGAAAATGACAGAAGAGAGGTGGATGGGAGAAGGAGGAAGATGTAGGAGAGGAAAAGTTGATGAGAGACAGGCAGATGAAATGAAGGGAAAAAAGGACAGGAAAGTAGATCAATAAACAGTTAAGACAGAAGATTAAGGAGGGGAGGGATGGATGGGTAAAAAAAGAAAGATGAAGGAGAGGAGGAATGTAGAATAAAAGGATAGGAGTTGGAGATGGAGAGGTGAAAAAACATGAAAGACGAAGAGTAGATGAGTTAGGGAGCAAGATGTTGATGGAGAGAGTGACTGAATAAAGAAATGAGAGAAAAGGATGATGTCTGAAGGAAGAAAGTGGAAGAGTGAGAAAGATGTGGGAGAGGAATAGTTGAGGGGAGTGAGAGGGAGAAGGAAGTGAAGGGTGGAGAGGTAAAGGAAAAAGAAAATTACAGATACAGTTGAAAGAAGGTAAAGGAGAGAAAGGATGGAGAGGAAAAGGGAGGAGAGAAAGAGTTGGTGGTAAAGAAAGGGAGACGGAGAGGTAAAAGAATATCAAGGACAGGAAGTGGAGTAAATAATGAGATGAGAAAGAAGAAGAACAGAGAGGAAAGGAGGGAGAATGAAGGAGAGGAAGGGTGGATGGCGAGGAATGGAGATGAAAGAGCAATGGTGGAGAGACAACTGATATAAAGGCTGGAGAGATACAAGAAGAATGATGAAGGATTGGAAGGGTTGAGGGGAGAAGAAGGAAGATGAAAGACAGGAACATAAAGAATGAATTAAAGAAATGGTGTGTTGGAGAAATAGAGAAAGGAATATGAAGAAGGAAAAGGAAGAAAATGAATAAGAGGACAGGGGGAAATGTAAAGGATAGAAGATGACAGAGGAGAGGAGTGAGTGGGTGAAGAAATGAGAGAAAAGGATGATGTCTAAAGGAAAAAAGTAGAAGAGTGAGAAAGATGTAGGAGAGGAACAGTTGAGGGGAGTGAGAGGGAGAAGGAAGTGAAGGGTGGAGAGGTAAAGGAAAGGGAGGAAAATTACAGATACAGTTGAAAGAAGGTAAAGGAAAGAAAGGATGAAGAGGGAGAAAAGATGAAGGAGCTGGATGATAGAAGGTGGAGTGGTATAGGAAACAAGATTAAAATTAGGAAGTGTGGAGATGTAAAAGAGGAAAAAGGATAGAAAGGGTAGAGAGATAAATGAAGGAAAATGAAAGACACAGGAGAGGTTGGGTGTAAGAAAGGAAGATGAAGGAGTAGGATAGGTAAGAGAAAAGAGTGAAAGGTTGAAGAGGAAAAGGAAACAATGTGGAGGATGGAAGGAGTATGAAAGGGAAAATAAGAAGAATGAAGGACAGGTAGAGTGGAGATGTTAAGGGTGGAGGATGAAGGAGAGAAAGATGGAAAGGCTTGAGAATCTAAGGATAAGAGATGAAGGATACAAAGAAATGAGAGAAAGACCAGAGAGATACAGGAAGAATGATGAAGGATAGGAAAGGTTGAGGGGAGAAGAAGGAAGATGAAAGACAAGAACATAAAGAATGAATTAAAGAGATGATGTTGAGAAATAGAGAAAGGAATATGAAGAAGAAGGAAAAGGAAGGGAAATGAATAAGAAGACAGGGGGAAATGTAAAGGATAGAAGATGACAGAAGAGAGGTGGATGGGAGAGGGAGGAAGATGTAGTGGAAAGGAAGAGAGGAAAGTAAGAAAAATGAAGGAGGAAGAGTGGAGGTGTTAAGGGGTGGAGAATGAAGGAGAGAAAGGGTGGATGGTTAAAGAATAAAGAAAAAGAATAGTGTAAAGGTAAGAGATAAAGGACGGGAAGGTCGGATGGGTAAAACGAGAAAGGTGGAGGACAGGAGGAATGGAAAATAAAGAATGAGGTGAAGATGAATGATGAAAGATGGAAAAAGGTTGAGAAGGAAAGGATATGAGATGAAAAATGAGGGAGGATGAAGAAAAGGAAGACGTAAAGACGTAAGGTAAAGATAGGAGATAAAAGAGGGGAAGGGTGGATGGGTAAAACAAGTGAAAAAAATGGAGAGGAGGAATGTATAATAAAGGATAGGAGTTAAAGGCCATGGAGGGTAAAAGAAATGAAAGACAAAACATGAAAGGAAAGAGAGGAACAATAGATGAGTTATGGAGCAAAATCAAGGTGGACAGGTGATAGAAGGAGATGAAAGGTGGAAAGAATGAACAGGTAAAGAAACAAGAGGAAAGGTAGATGTTTAAAGGGAGGAAGTTGAAGACTGAGGAGAGATAGGTCACAGAGAGAAGAAGAAGAACAGCAAGGGTAGATGAGTGAAGGAGGGAAATGAAGGAGAAGAACAGTATAAGGTAAGCGAACGATGCTTCCCTGCCTGTTGGAGCCAGTCAGACGGTAGCGTTGTTGTCTTTGCCGTCACCGTCTGCCTTCGTCTTCTTTGTGAGGCTTTTTTTCTCCAAGGCAAGCTTCTGAAAAGGTTGTGTCCACCTTTCTGATGCAAGCCCTCTATCTCATCTCTCCTCCTTCTTCAGCTGACAGAAAGTTTGAAGGTGCCTCCACTTCCATTTCTGCAAGCAGCATCACCACCCTGGACTCTCCTATAAATGCCAAAAAGACAGAAATATACAGGAAGTGTTAAAAAATAAAAAAAGACAGAGATACAGAGCCAGGAATCAATATTAGATTTAGACTTTAGATTTATCTTTACTTCACTGATTATTATCTTAATTCACATAACTTTTGAATTTTGTGTGAATATGAAGAAACAAACATTGTATTGTCATGTTTGAGTAACATGTGTTTCAGTCCATTCACTTGTGGAGGAAGTATTTCCTGATCCTTAACTCAAGTAAAAGTAGCAATACTGCAATAAAATAAGAATACTGTACACCAGTACAAGTAAAAGTCCTGTATTAGTAAGTAAGTAATTAGTAAGTCATATTAGAAAAATATAGGCTACTTTAAGTATGAAAAGTAAAAGTACTCATACATGTAACATGCAGCATTTTAATGTTGCTGGTCAAGGTGGATCTAATTTTAACTATTTTATATACTGTTGGGTGGTTTAATGTATTGTACATAATATAATATTTTATATAGTGGAGTAAGAATATAACATTTTCTATTATAGTGGAGTGGAAGTATAAAGTAGCATAAAATAGAGATGCTGAAGTACAGTACTTCACTACAGTACTTCAGTGTGTGATCTCCACCACTGAACTCATCTAGCAAACTAAAACATATGTTTAGTCCACTGCATTTCATAAATAACCTACTAAAATCTTCCATAGATTTATAGTTTATGTAACATTAGTGCATTTTGTGTGTGTGTGTTTTTTATTTAAATACTGCAAACAGTAACACCACACCACCACACCTTTTCCTGTCAGTGGTGAATGTTGGGAAATCTAGATCAATTACAGTGCAATTTTTATACGGTTGAGATGAAAGAATATACATGTGAAATAAGATAATAATAGAAAATAAGTAGGAATAGAAATAAGATGAGTAAATTACATGATTTAAACTAATATGAATTAGGCTTTTCACACAAACATTGGTGGTTACGCAGTATACTTTCAGTCAATGGGTCAACAGCAGCAGAAAAGAGAATCTGTTTTAGGATCCTGAGATTTAATTAAATGTCACAGTGCACACAATAAACATATGTCACAAACTGGAGAGAAACCCTGTTTCAATCATTAAATCAATCCTGTATTTAATGCATATCAATTAAAATATGCAATAAAGTGTATTTTGGGGTATTTGGGGGTTGGTTGGGAGCAGATTCTTACACAGACTGACATTATTTTTTTAAGTGAGGCATTAACTTTAGTTATTAAACTGTATGAAAATCTAATTGCTTTCCAGGAAAAGACAACATTTAATTAATTTGTTGAAACCTGAGGCAAATACAAAGACATGAGAGAAAAAGTAAGCTGTCCCAGATAAGTGCAATCCTAAATTACAGTCAATGTTTGCCTAAAGGTTTGCCATCTTCAAATGAGAAAATCTTACCATGCTTCTCCCGCTGTGTCTACTCTCCATGTGTATCAACCGAACAAAGATCCCATCGAATATGAAGAAACAGATGACTGAAGATTTGAAGATATATTCCCACTGCCTTTCAGTTCAAGATCTGAGTGAGACTGAGTGGACAGTGTAGAATTTTTACATTATGATAATGTGCTGGTAGTTCTAGAATTCGCATATATTAGAATGCTCATTATGATATTCTAGTGACACACATTCCGTCTCACAGCACAGAAAATGCTGCTTTTAAAACATTTTACTGTCAGAAAACAAATAAAACTCTTATTGTGCTGCTGTTTGAAGCAGAAGTGGGAACATGACACTGTTGAGCAAGTCACAAGTAGTCAAGTCTTGACTCTAAAGTCGAGACAGACATGTTCAAGCCCCAGAAAACAAAAGCCACATAATGAGCTCATGTGTTTGTGTGACATTTTAGGCTCAAGACACATTTCAGTCCAGTCTGTTTGACTGCAACATGCATAAAAATGCTTCTTTTTACATAAAATCATTAAAAAAAAAATCTTTACATTATCATTTAACATTTTTCTCTGTTGCTGGTTGTCATTTTTGGTTTGTGTACACAAAAACTTTGTAATTTGAGAAAATTAAGACTATGCACAGTAAACTATTTTTAGTTGAAACACCAAACTATTGCTGACACACTGCATAACTTTCAAATGCACTATAATACACTCTAGTCTTCTTGCTTATGGGCAGTAATTTTGACAAAACAATGATGTACATAAGAATATTATCAACTATCCTGAATAAAAGACTCAGGCTGTTTGTTCTACAGTTCATCATTTTACACTCATGCAGTCCACGTTGTTATGTTTGCATAAAGCATCACCTGAAAGCCACTGTATTGTGTTTATATTTGACATTTTGGATGCTGTAGACTTGATTCTTGGCCAAACCTAAGTATTGTTTGTGTAAGCAACGTGGGTGTGAGTGAGGGAATAAATCAGTCCAATACGTTCTGGGTTCTCCTCATAACTTTAGTCACCTTCAACAAACACAGCTCAGTCCAGTCATCACACACTTCTCATTCTCTTTCTCCCCTTCTCTCCCCTCAAAACTCTACCCACTGTCTGAACAGCGCCGCCAAGCGGCTGACACTACAATATCACCCAAACACTGCATCACTAAACATATGCAAACAGGCAATGTTCAACAAAACACAGTAAACTGATGTTTAACCTTACGTTTACACAACTTTTGCCCATAAGACACAACTTCACTCTTACACATCGTCCCCCCCCTTACGCAAGAAGCGTCCTCGCTTCCAAATAGGTGTAATGAAATTGTCACTACTTTATGCTTAACAACAATATAAACAGATGACGTTGGCAAAACAACAACAAAGAACAGTGGAACAGGATACATTTTTTTTCCCTTGTGTTTGCCTATAACATCTCAGTGTTTTGTTTTTTTTTACTTGTACTTCTCAATCAAGCATATGACACAGACCACAGTTCATTCAACAGTCCTGTAACGCACTGGGGGACGTACACAACGACCTGACTTAGTCCTTACTCCTGTGAAAGGCTGAACTGCCGGAGACAGTTCACTGGAATGTCCTGTGGCAACATTGTCTCCCACCTGTGTTGTGGTGCTAGTAGCACTCTGGGGCAGAGGGCAAACATTTGTCTGATCCCTAGGTGCAGTCACAGAGCACCCGGGCTTATTTGGGTGCCTGTATACATAAGGTCTGGAGCCTGAGAGTGCAGTGAGCAGTGGGGGACCTGGGCCGTTTGCTGGTACAGTCAGTTCTGAAGGTGAGGGTGGAACTGGATGTCTGTCAGCTGACCAGGCTGAACGATAAGGTTTCAGGCGATTGTAGTGAATGACCTTAGGTTTAGCTCTAGGGTCCCGTTGATCCAGAAGTTCATAGTCTACTCCAATGTCACCTGTGCCTGAGTCAAGCCGTCGTAGAACTTTAAAAGGGCCGGTCCACTTAGGTGACAGTTTTTGTCTAGCAAGGGCAGGAAGGTCAACCCACACTAAGTCACCTGGCTCATAGGCTGTGTGTTTCATCCGACGATCATAGTAGTGCTTTTGTTGAGCACCTGCTGCCTCAATGTTATGTGCAACAGAGTGAAAAGCAGCACACAGTTTCAGTAATACCGAATTGGCATATTCACTTGGAGTACCTGGTGTGGCGTTTGAAAGTCCTGGTGAGTCTCCAAGGAGGAGATCTGCAGGCAGGTGGGCCACTCTGCCATGGGCCAGGAAGAAAGGAGTGCGTTTTGTGGAGGAGTGAACAGTCGTGTTGTATGCAAATTCAACCTGCCGTAGATGGTCATCCCATTCACCTCCTCTGGTATACAGATATTTTGCTAACTGGTCCTTGATGGTCCTGTTTGCTCGTTCCACCATGCCATCTGACATAGCATGATAAGGTGATGTCTTTGTTTTATGTATTCCCAGACGGTTGCACAGTTCTTTGACAAGATCTGAGTTGAACTGACGGCCTTGGTCAGTGTGCAAACTTTGAGGCACACCATGGTGGCTAATATAATCTTCAAACAAACATTTAGCCACAGTGGTTGCCCGTTGATCAGGAAGTGCATACAGGTTGAGGTACTTAGTAAAATAGTCCATTACAACAAGTACATACCGATTACCACGGAGTGTGAGTGGCAGTTCCGTCAGGTCTGCTGCAATTTTCTCAAAAGGCCTGGATGTGACTATGTTTTGCATAGGGGCCTGTTGGTGTGGTGTCTGTGGTTGCCGTGCTTCACAGGCTGTGCATTCAAGACACCACTGAGTTATGTCACGTGTCATGTGAGGCCAAAAGCATCTGATCTGTGCCCCTTGTAATGTTTTTTGTGAACTGAAGTGTCCCGAGAGTGAATGTCCATGTAAAGTTTGAAACACTTCCTTCTGCAAGTTACTAGGAACTACAATCTGTAAAACAGGGTCACCTGGTGGAGGTCTGACTTTGCGACACAAAAGACCATCAACAAGGGTGAGTTTAGGAAACTCTCTCCAGTACTGTCTCATTTCAGGTGAGGTTGCTTTAATGTTTGAGAATGGTGGCCTATGGTCAGTCAACACCCAGCTCCTGACTATTTGCAACTCAGGATCAGCTTTTTGAGCTTGGAGGAAATACTGCCTGTCAATATTCAGGAGTGAACTGTCCACCGTTACAGCTGCAGTATCTGGTGAAGCAGACTGCACGAGTGATATTAAATCCATAGCAGTTGAAGCAGTGGGTAAAGTCTCTGAGCAGGGTGCCAGCTCAGTGGCTGGAGTGCACATGGATGACTCTATTGGGTCTGTTTGAGTGTGAATGGAAACACACCTCACCTGATTGGCTGTAACCATAGGGGTGGTGCCTTCAGCTGTGAAGGGACGACAGGACATAGAGTCAGCATTGGCGTGTTTTGTACCTTGTCTACAACTAGCAGGTGCCAGGTCACTCTTCCTGAGTAGGGGCAGGACATCATCACCCAGATAGCACAGTCCTCTCCCCATATCCAGAATCACACAGTGAGGTTTGAGAAAGTCAAAACCTAATATAAAGCCTTGACTGACATTTCTGATGACTTGCACTTCATGTTGCAGAGTTTGAGACCCTAGTTTAAAGGTGATGTCTATCATACCCAATGTATCCAAAGTTTGGCCAGTCACTGCTTGTGACATGATAAACTTCTTTTTAATGGGTCTTTTTGCTAGGGAAGGAAGTGACATTTTGGTTTCCTCACTGATGAACGAAATAGTGGAACCGGTATCTAGCATGATGTGCGTATTAGTGCACTCAACAATTCCACTTACATAGGAAGTGAAGTCTTTACTTACAGTGGCTTCAATGTTCACGCTTTCAGTCAGGGGGGATTGTCATATCTGTAGTACCACTAGGGGTTGGTGGTGTACTGATGCAGTCTGTTATTTCAGTGAGGCAGATGTCTGGGGCTTCCAGAGAAGTAGCTGATGAACACCCCGCATCATCAGCTAACGGCCGTTTCCCTGTGGAAATCTGCCATGATCTTTGTAACCACTCTTAGTGGGATACTGACTGTCCCAGTCCTTTGGTTGTCGTGTTTGGCCTTGGTCCCCATACTCTTGGAATGAAACATGCTTGGCATAGGGACTCGGGCTTCGGCGGTGAGAGTCATAGTAGGGTCTACTGGGAGAGGGTTGCCTCCCTCTCTTTTCCTCATAAGGGCTAAAGGCATGGTCTGAGTAGTGAGTATCTCTGTAAGGTTGTCGGTACCTGTCAGGCTCCCTACGGGTGTGATCTTGATGGTGGCGAGTCCTCTGAGGAGAATAGTGTTCTGGGGAATGATTGGAACGTGAGTATCTGGAGGGGGAATGTCTGTAGCCTGAGCTCCATCTATTTGCATCCCTATCTGGGCTTCTCCCATAAGGTGAGGGAGACCTTTGAGGACGCACATGCATGTGCCTGTCACGGCGGTGCTCCCTGCTTCGCTCATCCAGCTTCAGTCTCAGTGCATCCATATTCTTACTTAAGTCTTTAACAGTAGCAGTGAGGTTCTGAACTGTTTTCCCGAGTTCAATGTCATTTTCATGTACTGAATTTACTGACTGCATTGTGCCAATATCTCTGATGGTAACATTTGGTGAGGACACTGGCATTACTAATCTAGCTGCTTGGCGAGCCCGTTCAGCTTGGGAGGCGACTTGAAAAGCCTCAGTGAAAGTTTTCACCCCTCTTTCATGACATTTGACTTGAAGTTCCTGATCCAGACCAGCAATGAAGCGAGACATTTTCATACACTCGGAAGCATTGTGCTCAAAATCTGGGAAAGCTTCTTTGACAAGCCTGCATACGTCTGCAGCATAAACTTCCATTGCTTCATTAGGTAGTCTATGCCGGGCATTAGGGAATGTCTGAAATGATGCAATTACATCCTTTTGGCCAAAAGCTGTCTGCAAGTGCTTCTTTGCTTCAGTATAAAGAGTCCTGAGTTTCCCGGGGCAGATTATCCCATACAATGAACAGTTCTGGTGGTAGTCTAGTGGGTAACTCAGCTTCTAATACTGTATTCATGTCCACACCACTGTCCTTGTAACGGGCCTCTTGAATTACCTCATAGCGGCGAGCCCATAGTTGAAAAGACTCACGGCCATCGTTGTGAAATGGTGGCGGTAAGGGAATGCCCCTGGGCGCTCCCTGTGTTCTGCTAGATGGCGGCACACCTTGCGCTGAGGCCCCCCTCGTGCTTGTGCTGGCTCGCTGCTCACCGGTGGAAAATGCTTCCTCGTCAGACATGATGAGTTTCCTTCGTCTCTTTTATTATTTTTTTCTTTAGCCCTCGGACGGAGTTAGATGACCGAAACACGGTTTCTAAACTCACTTGAAGCTAACAAAACAAAAAAAACGGACTTGGTAACGACTAGCTGACTAGCTGTACTGAAAGCTAAAGCTAAGCTAGCGGTTAGCGTAGCTATCGTTAGCCTATAGCTTTAGGGACTCAAAAAGTTGAGCAGAATCCCAAAGGACTATATTCTACAGAAGGAAATCCCACCGCTGCCACCAGTGTAAGCGACGTGGGTGTGAGTGAGGGAATAAATCAGTCCAATACGTTCTGGGTTCTCCTCATAACTTTAGTCACCTTCAACAAACACAGCTCAGTCCAGTCATCACACACTTCTCATTCTCTTTCTCCCCTTCTCTCCCCTCAAAACTCTACCCACTGTCTGAACAGCGCCGCCAAGCGGCTGACACTACAATATCACCCAAACACTGCATCACTAAACATATGCAAACAGGCAATGTTCAACAAAACACAGTAAACTGATGTTTAACCTTACGTTTACACAATTTTTGCCCATAAGACACAACTTCACTCTTACATTTGTATAAATCTGCTGTATTACATGCCATCAGGAATTTAGAAACTACTGGGATATAAATTCAATCAAATTCATGTTTGTTATACAATAAACAAATAAGGAGTTCATAGAAAAGTGTCAATAATTATTCAAATGAAATGTCTCTGTAATCCTTTAGAGCAAGAAATAGTCACAAAAACAGAGAAAAGCATAAGGCACTGTGGAATAAAAATGGATTCTATCATAATCATTAAAAGTAGTACAGAAAACAATGTAGATATGCCAATATGATTATTTATTGTAGAATCAAATAATCATCATTTTTTATAATTTTTGTGTTCATTCTCCCTGTTGGTCACACTGCCCTAAAAGAGAAAAAGAATAACATTAAATATGTGAAAATACAATCAACATTTAATAGAAATATCTGGTAAAGCGTCTGGCGGTTTGACTAATTTGAATAATTGACATTATTGACTGATCGATTGACCGAACACAGAATTACAGATGAGCGAAACTTACAAGAAATCCTTTCATTCTGTAGATTTTGGCGAAAGGCGATTCCTCAACACAACCCAAAACACTGCAAGGTGTGTCCACATGTGGAAACCCCTCAACTACCTGAAGGGGGGGGAAACATAACCATGAATATGTAGAGAATAAAATGCTGAACATGAAGTGTGAGGAGCCATGCTTACATTGTCCAGTGTGTCTGAAAGGCTGTCCAGTTCCCTTTTCCCTCCTGGGCTCAGTCCATATGACCAGTGCTGACAGCAGACCTGTGGCACCACTGAGCCCAGAAGCAGCAACCACAGTGCCAGGGTTTGCATAGCCATTCTGAGGAGGGAAAAAGCTTTATATTACACATATAAGCAGGTCAGTAATCTTCTTATTTGTCCTAATCTAACCCCAAATACTGTCATAGTCCTCAGTTTTAGATTACACATGCCCAGATTTATGCATCACATCAGTGAAGTTTTTACCTTCTGTGCATAAGGCAAGCTGCTTTTCTGATTTGTTCTTGGCTGCTGTCCTTTGTGGAAGCCGATGCTGCTGCTGCTGAGCATTTTCCAAGGTTTATATGCTGCTTCCTTTCGTGTCAAAAGCCCAACACTTCACTGCAGGGGGTCACAAAGTGGGATTAAGCAACATTTACTGGTAACCCGCAGAGCTATTAAAAAGATTACAGTGTGTGATTTTTGTCCTTCCACAAAAAGAACAAGTGTTCATCATCAGACCAGCTTTGTGTATGGCCGTGAAGTACCTCCAGTCGTTTTCCAATACTTGCTGATAAACCAAAGATTCACAAATTAATGACAGAGAAAAAGACGAGGTGATAAAGACTTACTCTTCTTCATAGCAGTTTATTTATAACAGTCATTTATGGAAATATATTTCCACGGTCGAGTGCAATAATCATACTCAGGGAGAACTACACCGCCCCCTGTCTCAAACAAAAACACAAACAACCTCTGCCCCATATTGCATTCAGAGAGATGTATTAAAATAAATAACCATAGCTCTTTGTGATTTTCACACTCATGGTGAAATACACAACATGATTGCCTTCATCATTCATTCTCACAGGCTGGGTACCTACGATTGAACTGAGTGAATAGTATTGCATCGGAGCAGCTTTGAGCTACAGCTAAAGAAACTTCACCAGTCAAAGGCGAGGATAGCTCTTCACACATGCAAACAGACAATGTCCAGTAAGAACTGAAGTGAGATTGTTCCTTAACAAAACATCTGCCCAATCTATTAATAGTGATTTTTTTTTTTTTTTTGGAAGCACTGGATTTGATTTACATAAGATAACAAGCATTAAACATTTTTGGTGAAAAGATATAACATGTTACAAATCAAATATATACTTGTGCAAATACGTTCAAAAGCATGATTAAGTGATATACGTCATGTAAATGGAACATGTTTTCAGGCAAGTCCACAACATGTGAACACGGCCTTCTGTTAAAGCACACCAAGTTGGATTATTTTTTCACAATGGGATATGAGGAGTAATGAATGTCGTACATAAACATTACAATAAGTAGTGACCACAGTCAAACGCATGCAACTGTGGATCTCTCACACACCGGATTACAAAAAAAACAAAACAAAAGAGGTAGATTCACAGAGCGCAAAACGAGGGAGAGCTTTTTAAGAACACAATATTCAAAAGTAGGAAAAGAGAAACCTCACAGCTGTAAATCATGTATTGCATACCCAAGCTGTGTTTGAAAACTAGCCTGTCGCATAGTTTTATGGTGCATTAACAGCACGTCTGGCCTTTGAGACTGTGCTGTTGTATGGCTTTGGCTTGCATTGCTTCCTTTATAGTGTGTTGTATCCAGCAAAAGTAAGTTACATACTTAAAGAGGAACGTACAGCGTGACAGTTATTGGTAAATGACCCCTTCAGTTTCTGCTACAGCAGCATTCAGTGAAGCTCAGTACTCTGAACTTTACTGCAAAAGTCTGGTTTTTGACTCCCATTAACATGTCAAGTAATATGAAATGAATATAAGTTATGCAAAAACATTAAATGAGTATAGTTGTTGGATCGCATCCAGACACATCTACATACACTAGGAACATTATTTTGTTTTGGTGATATATATAGCTGAACATTTTAAAACATCCTACCATACAAACATACATGGACAACCCTGGATAAATTCTAGTGCAAGATATTTAAAGCTAATGTAACATAGGTGGAATGCCAGGGATGTGCATACAACTACCTGTGCTGTACACAGGTATAGAGAGATTGATAGTAGGGGAATATACTGTAAGAGGAACTGAGTAATAAAGAAGCCATCTGTGTCCAGACCGGACTTGTAGGCGTGTAACCGAGTTATCTGACACTCTGGGACATGTGCAGCGGGGTCAGCATCTCTTCAAAAATGGCTCCTTTCACGTTGGATCCTCTCAGGTTTGCTTCTTGTAGATCACAGCCAGACAGGTCGCAGTTCTGCAAAGACGCAGCAGGGAGAAAACAGTAAGACAGGAAGATTACATGAACTGGTGAAAAGCTTGTAATGTAAGTGGAGAACTGTAATGTATTATGAATGTTGTACAAAAGCCTGTTGAAAAATGTTCACACACTTGCTGGCAATTTCATACAAGTGCCATGATGAAGTGTGTTGCCTTATGAAAGCTTTCAGTTGCTTGTGTAAAGCTTGACATTAAGGGTTAAAATGTCAATGTCATTTTATCAAAGAAAGAATGAATGTCATTTGATTCATAACAAACAGTTAACATTTAGTTCAAAAAGTTTTTTCTTCAAGAAAAAATGGTTTGGCAGAAAATTAAAGGAATAGTTCAACATTTTGGGGAATACACAAAAGCAATTGAATTCCAATACAAATATAAATATCAACTTCATTGTACTCATTAATTGGTTATTTACCTATTCAACTCTATGCAACTTTAGCTTAAATTTTGGGGATCCTGCTACTGGGCTATCAGTAGGGAAATTGTTTGGGGAAAAAAAAAAAAAAGAGGGATTCAGTTCAGGCTGACTATTATGTTCAGAGTCAAGTAATCTATCAATTATTTTTACAATTGTTTAGTCTACAAAATGTCAGAAAATAGTGAAAAATGCACAGCACAAGTTCCCCAGAGCCCATGTTTGCACATTGCTCGTTTTTTTCCAAACAGTCCAATCCCCCCCAAAACTCTTCAACTTACACTGATATAAAACAAAGGAAAGCTTAATGTGTGAAGGGCTGGAAACAGAGAATGTTTGGTATTATTTCTTGATAAATTACTATAACAATTGATTTATCATCAAAATACTTGCAGATGAATTTTCTTTCAGTGGTGTAGTGGATTCATCTTAAAAACATCTGTAGGACAATTATTCAGATCTGCTTTGTTGCCCCATGATAAATACTAACTGTCATCTGCGTCAACATGTCTGTTTAAATGAACATTTTTAGAGATAATCCCTTCCGATAGCCTTGACTTAAATGTAAAGGATAGAAGATGATGGAGAAGAGAGGTGGATGGGAGAAGGAGGAAGAAGGAAGAGAATTTTTTTTTGAATTTTTACAACACCTTTATTTATTTAGTCATCAGATCAACAAGCATTAAAAAACAACACCAGATTCAGCCCAGCATGCGTCCAAAGCAGAGCTCCTCCTCATCAATGGAGCACAGAACATTTTTATAACACCACACAGAGACAAAACAGTCCAGATCATTCATCAACCTGTAATAGTTGTGATCAATTTTCAGTCTGCTTGTTATCATTCTGATCAATATGGTGATAACATCAAAGTCCAAAGAACCATTTATCTTGTTTTTTCTGCTGATATAAATGGCCATCTTAGCTTGGCCCAACAGAAAGTTGAACAACTGGCACTTATCACGAGTCCTCCTCGAGAGGTAAAGGAAAGGGAGGAAAATTACAGATACAGTTGAAAGAAGGTAAAGGAAAGAAAGGATGACAGGAAGACAGAAGAGAGGTGGATGGGAGAGGGAGGAAGATGGAGGAGAGGAAAAGTTGATGAGAGACAGGGAGATGAAGAAATGAAGGAAAATTAAGGACAGGAAAGGAGATCAATAAACAGAAAAACAGTAAAGACAGAAGATTAAGGAGGGGAAGGATGGACGGGTAAAACAAGAAAGATGAAATAGAGGAGGAATGTAGAATAAAAGGATAGGAGTTGGAGATGGAGGGTGGAGAGGTGAAAGAAAACATGAAAGTGAGGAAGAGTAGATGAGTTAGGGAGTGAGATGAGATGGAGAGAGTGAGTTGGTGAAGAAATGAGTGAAAGACCAAAGAGATGGATAGGAAGGGTTGAGGGGAGAAGAAGGAAGATGAAAGACAGGAATTATAGAAATGGTGTGTTTGAGAAATAGAGAAAGGAATATGAAGAAGGAAAAGGAAGAAAATGAATAAGAGTACAGGGGGAAATGTGAAGGATAGAAGATGATGGAGAAGAGAGGTGGATGGGAGAAGGAGGAAGAAGGAAGAGAGGAAAAGTTGATGAGAGACACGGACATGAAGAAATGAAGGAAAAGGGACAGGAAGGTGGAGATGTAAATAAAAAAGAAGGGTAGATGTTAAATGAAAGAAGATTATAAAAAATCCCTTCCATTCATGAAGAATTAAAAGGATGAAGAGGTAAAGGAACAAAAGATGTAAGGAAAGGAAGGAAAATGGACAGGAAGGATGGTAGGGCAAGGAAGAGAAAAATAGAGAAGGTGGAGAGGTAAAAGAAAAAAAGGAAAAAGAAAGGAGAGGGTGGGTGGATGGATGGCAAAGGAAGAAGAAAGGAAAATCAAGTGAAGGAGGATGGGAGAGAGTCCTACCTCCCATCCATGAAGGAAAAATGATGGAGATGAAGATGGAAAGGAAAA
>NC_058107.1:12096499-12121499 GCF_914725855.1 Thunnus albacares
GGAAGATTTAAGTAAAAAAAAAAAGTTGACAAGAGAAAGGGAGATGAGAGGAAGTGTGGAAATGAAGGAGAATTAGAGACAGAAAGGAGGGATGGTTAAAGGAAGATAGAAATGCTCTTATCCATGAATGATAGAAAGGTTAGAGAGCGACAAGAAAAAACAATGGATGGATAGCAGAAGAAGGAAGAAGAAAGAAAGAAAATCAAGTGAAGAAGGATGGGAGAGAACCCTACTTCCCATCCATGAAGGATAGAAAGGATGGAGAGAAGTTGAAAGAAACAAAAGTTGAATAGGAGAAAGAAAAACTAAAGAAGTTTAAAGATACAACAGTAGAAGATGATAGAGTATGCAGGAAAGGAAAAGTGGATGGGTGAAACAGAGGGATTAAGGAGAGAAAGAATAGAGAGGAAGATGAAGGAGCAGGATAGGTAGAGGGTGGAATGCTATAGGAAACAAGATTAAGGATAGGAAGCATGGAGATGTACAAGATAGGAAATAAAAGAGAAAGGGTGAAGAGGGAAAAGAAATAATGAGGATGAAAGGAGTATGAAAGGGAAAATAAGAATGAAGGACAGGAAGAGTGGAGATGTTAAGGGTGGAGGATGAAGGAGAGAAAGATGGAAAGGGTTGAGAATTTAAGGATAAGAGATGAAGGATAGAAAAAGTGGAGAGGAAAATGAAGGAAGATGAAGAGAAAGGGTGGATGTTAAAGAATAGCGTAAAAGTAAAGTTGATGTTAAAGAGATGAAAGAGGGGAAGGGTGGAAGGAACATAAAGAATGAATTAAAGAGATGGTGTTAAGAAATAGAGAAAGGAATATGACGAAGGGAAAGGGAGGGAAATGAATAAGAGGACGAGATGTAAAGGATAGATAGAAGAAGAAGAAAGGTGGATGAGAGAGGGAGGAAGAAGCAGGACAGGAAAAGTTGATGAAAGACAGGGAGATGAAGAAATGAAGGAAAAAAGGACAGGAAGGTGGAGATGTAAATAATGATGAAAAGAAGGTTGGATGGTTAAATAAAAGAAGATTATAAAAAAATCCCTTCCATCCATGAAAAACATGAAAGAGGAAGAGTAGATGAGTTAGGGAGTGAGATGAGATGAGAGTGACTGAATAAAGAAATGAGAGAAAAGGATGATGTGTAAAGCAAAAAAGTGAGAAGAGTGAGAAAGATGTAGGAGAGGAACAGTTGAGGGGAGTAAGAGGGAGAAGGAAGTGAAAGGTGGAGAGGTAAAGGAAAGGGAGGAAAATTACAGATACAGTTGAAAGAAGGTAAAGGAAAGAAAGGATGGAGAGGAATAAGAGAAGAGGAAGGAGCTGGGTGATAGAAGGTAGGGTGGTATAGGAAACAAGATTAAGGATAGGAAGTGTGGAGATGTAAAAGAGGAAAAAGGATAGAAAGGGTGAAGAGGTAAATGTGGGAGGAGGATGAGAGGAGCATGGAAGGGGAAAAATGAAGGAGAGGAGGAGTGGAGGGGAGATGAAGGAATGGATGGGAGAGGAAGGAAGACAGACAGGAACATGAAGGATTTAATGGATAGAGTGGAAAGAAGAAAGATGAAGCTTGGGTGGGAGAGGGAGGAAGATTTAGGGGAGGAAAAGTTGACAGGAGAAAGGGAGATGAGAGGAAGGGCTGAAAGGAAGGAAAGACAATTAGGGACAGAAAGGAGGGATGGTTAAACAAAGGAAGATAAAAATTCCTCCCATCCATGAAGGATAGAAGGGATGGAGAGAAGTTGAAAGACAAAAGTTGGATAGGAGAGAGAGGGCGACGGAGAGGAAAGAAGTAAGATCAAGCAGAGGAAGAGTGGAGGGGAAAGGAAGGAAGGTGAAAGAAAGCAAGAACATCCAAGAAGATCTTCCTCCAATCAATGAAGGATAGAAAGGCTCAGAGAATGAATGATAGAAAAGGTTAGAGAGGAAAAAGAAAAAACAATGGATGGATAGCAGAAGAAGGAAGAAGAAAGAAAGAAAAATCAAGTGAAGGATGGGAGAGAACCATACTTCCCATCCATGAAGGATAGAAAGGCTGAGAGAAAAACTGAGGAGGTTTAAAGACACAACAGTAGAAGATGACAGAATAAAAATTAAAGGAAAAGTGGATAGATGAAACAGGGGGATTAAAGGAGAGAAAGAATAGAGGGGAAGAAAGGAAGATAGAGGAGCAGGATAGGTAGAGAGTGGAAAGGTATAGGAAACAAGAAATAAGGATAGGAAGCATGGAGATGTAAAGGATAGAAAATAAAAGAGAGGGTGAAGAGGGAAAGGGAAGAATGTGGAGGATGGAAGGGAAAATAAGAAGAATGAAGGACAGGAAGAGTGGAGATGTTAAGGGTGGATTGGAGCAGGAGATGAAAGATGGAAAGGGTTGAAAATCAAAGAATAAGAGATGAAGGCTAGAAAAGTGGAGAGGAAAATGAAGGAAGAGGCGAAGAGGAAGGGTGGATGGTTAAAGAATCAAGAAAAAGAATAGTGTAAAGGTAGGAGATAAAGGACAGGAAGGATGGAAGGGTTAAAAGACAAAGATGAAGGACAGGAGGAATGGAAAATAAAGAATATGAGTTGAAGTAGATGGAGGGTGGAGAGGTGAAAGAGTAGATGAGTTAGGGAGCAAGGTGGAGATTGAGAGAGTGAATGGGTAAAGAAACGAGAGAGAGGCCTGAAAGATACAGGAAGAATAATGAAGGATAGGAAGGGTTGAGGGGAGAAGTAGGCAGATGAAAGACAGGAACATAAAGAATGAACTAAAGAGATGATGTTGAGAAATAGAGAAAGGAATATGAAGAAGCAAAAGAACGGGAAATTAATAAGCAGACAGGGGGAAATGTGAAGGATAGAAGATGACAGAAGAGAGGTGGATGGGAGAGGGAGGAAGATGTAGGAGAGGAAAAGTTGATGAGAGACAGGCAGATGAAGAAATGAAGGAAAAAAGGACAGGAAAGTAGATCAATAAACAGTTAAGACAGAAGATTAAGGAGGGGAGGGATGGATGGGTAAAACAAGAAAGATGAAGGAGAGGAGGAATGTAGAATAAAGGTTAGGAGTTAAAGGAGATGGAAGGTGGAGAGGTGAAAGAAAACATGAAAGACAAAGAGTAGATGAGTTACGGAGCAAGATGTTGATGGAGAGAGTGACTGAATAAAGAAATGAGAGAAAAGGATGATGTCTAAAGGAAAAAAGTAGAAGAGTGAGAAAGATGTAGGAGAGGAACAGTTGAGGGGAGTGAGAAGGAGAAGGAAGTGAAGGGTGGAGAGGTAAAGGAAAAAGAAAATTACAGATACAGTTGAAAGAAGGTAAAGGAGAGAAAGGATGGAGAGGAAAAGGGAGGAGAGAAAGAGTTGGTGGGAAAGAAAGGGAGACTGAGAGGTAAAAGAATATCAAGGATAGGAAGTGGAGAGTAAATAATGAGATGAGAAAGAAGAAGAACAGAGAGGAAGGAAGTTGATGATAGAACAAATGGAAAGGAAAATGAAACAAGAACAGGTAGAGTGGAGAGGTGTGAGGAGGATTAAGATGAACAGAGAGGAAAGGAGGGAGAATGAATGAGAGGAAGGATAACTGATAAAGGCTGGAGAGATACAAGAAGAATGATGAAGGATCGGAGGGGTTGAGGGGAGAAGAAAGAAGATGAAAGACAGGAATTATAGAAATGGTGTGTTTGAGAAATAGAGAAAGGAATATGAAGAAGGAAAAGGAAGGGAAATGAATAAGAGTACAGGGGAATGTAAAGGATAGAAGATGAGAGGTGGATGGGAGAGGGAGGAAGATGTAGTGGAAAGGAAGAGTGGAGATGTTAAGGGTGGAAGATGAAGGAGAGAAAGGGTGGATGGTAAAAGAATCAAGAAAAAGAACAGTGTAAAGGTAGGAGATGAAGGACAGGAAGTTTGGATGGGCAAAACAAGAAAGATGAGGGACAGGAGGAATGGTAAATAAAGAATGATTTGAAGGAGATTGTGGAGTGGAGAGATGAAAGAGAAAACATGAAAGCGAAGACAGTAGACAAGTTAGGGAGTGAGATGGAGATGGAGAGAGTGAGTTGGTGAAGGAATGAGAGAAAGGCCGGAGAGATACAGGAAGAATGATGAAGGATAGGAAGAGTTGAGGGGAGAAGAAGGAAGATGAAAGACAGGAACATAAAGAAAAAGGAAGGAAATGAATAAGAGGACAAGGGGAAATTTAAAGCATAGAAGATGATGGAGAAGAGAGATGGATGGGAGAAGGAGTGGGTGAAGAAATGAGAGAAAAGGATGATGTCTAAAGGAAAAAAGTGGAAGAGTGAGAAAGATGTAGGAGAGGAACAGTTGAGGGGAGTGAGAGGGAGAAGGAAGTGAAGGGTGGAGAGGTAAAGGAAAGGGAGGAAAATTACAGATACAGTTGAAAGAAGGTAAAGGAGAGAAAGGATGAAGAGGAATAAGAGAAGAGGAAGGAGCTAGATGATAGAAGGTAGAGCGATATAGGAAACAAGGATAAGGATAGGAAGCGTGGAGATGTAAAGGATAGAAAATAAAAGAAAGGGTGAAGAGGTAAATGAAGAATGTGGAGGATGGAAGGAGTATGAAAGGGAAAATAAGAAGAATGAAGGACAGGAAGAGAGGAGATGTTAAGGGTGGAGGATGAAGGAGAGAAAGATGGAAAGGGTTGAGAATCTAAGAATAAGAGATGAAGGATAGAAAAGTGGAGATGAAAATGAAGGAAGATGATGAAGAGAAAGGGTGGATGGTTAAAGAATCAAATAAAAATGAAGGAAGTTCAAAAAGACAAAAGTTGGATGGAGGAAGATGTAGGAGAGGAACAGTTGAGGGGAGAGAGAGGGAGAAGGAAGGGAAAGGTGGAGACGTAAAGGAAAAAGGAGGAAAATAACAGATACAGTTGAAAGAGGGTAAAGGAGAGAAAGGATGGAGAGGAATAAGAGAAGAGAAAGTAGCTGGATGATAGAAGGTGGAGTGATATAGGAAACAAGATTAAAGTTAGGAAGTGTGGAGATGTAAAAGAGGAAAAAGGACAGAAAGGCTGGAGAGGTAAATGTAGGATTGAAGGAGGAGGATGAAAGGAACATGGAAGAGGAAAACAAACATGAAGGAGAGAAAAAGTGGAGGAGAGGTGAAGGGATGGATGGATGGGAGAAGAGGGAAGAAGAAGGACAAGAACATGAAGAATTCAATGAAGTAGAGAGATGAAGCTTGGATGGGAGGAAGAGGAAGGTTTAGGAAAGAAAAAGTTGACAGGAGAAAGAGATGAGAGGAAGGGTGGAAAGGAAATAAGGAGAATTAGTGACAGAAAGGAGGGATGGTTAAAGGAAGATAGAAATTGCTCTTATCCATGAATGATAGAGAGGTTAGAGAGGGAAAAGAAAAAACAAAGGATGGATAGCAGAGGAAGGAAGAAGAAAGAAAGGAAAGATGGAGGAGCAGGATAGGTGAGGGAGGAATGCTATATGAAACAAGAATAAGGATAGGAAGCATGGAGATGTAAAGGATAGAAAATAAAAGAAAGGGTGAAGAGGAAAAGGGAAGAATGTGGAGGATAGAAGGAGTGTGAAAGGGAAAGTAAGAAGAAAGAAGGAAAGAAGGGTGGATGGTTAAATGAAGAAGATTATAAAAAAAATCCCTTCCATTCATGAAGAATTGAAAGGATGAAGAGATAAAGGAAAAAAGATGTAAGGAAAGGAAAGAAAATGGACAGGAAGGATGTCAGAGCAAGAAAGAGAAAAAATAGAAAGGGTGAAGAGGTAAAAGAAAAGGGAAGGAAAAGAAAGGAGAGGATGGGTGGATGGATAGCAGAGAAAGGAAGAAGAAAGGAAAATCAAGTGAAGAAGGACAGGAGAGAGCCCTACCTCCCATCCATGAAGGACAGAAAAGTCAATTATAGTGGAGGAGAAAGAGGAAAGGTCATTAGGTAAAGGAAGCAAGGTGGAAGAAAAGGAAAGAAAGTGATGGTGAGAGGATGGATGGTAGAAGTAGGAAGGTGAAGGATAAAAATTTTGGAGATGTGAAGGGAGGAAGATGGAAGATGAAGGATGATTAAGAAGGATGCAATACAAAGGAAAAGGAAGGAAAGGGAAGGTGGAGAGGCAAAGGAAGAGGGGAGAGACAGTAAAATCAAAAGGATGAGAGAGGAAGAAGAAATGAGGAAGATGGACAGAAAACAAAGTAGAGGGGGGTGGGGTAGGAGAGAGAGGGTAAATAGCAAAAGATAAAGCAGGTGGAGCAGTAAAGGAAAAAGATGAGGGATAGAAAGGTGGAGAGGTAGAGGAAGGAAGTTGGAAAGAAAAGGGAAGAAAAGGACAGGAAGAGTGGAGGTGTAAAGGAGAGAGGGTGAAGGAGAGAAAGGGTGGACTGGAGATGGAGATGAAGATGAAAACAAAGAATATGAGTTGGAGGAGATGGAGGGTGGAGAGGTGAAAGAGTAGATGAGTTAGGGAGTGAGATGAGATGGAGAGAGTGAGTGGGTGAAGAAATAAGAGAAAGACCGGAGAGATGGATAGGAAGGGTTGAGCAGAAAAGAAGAAAGATGGAAGACAGGAACATAAAGAATGAATTAAAGAAATGGTGTTAAGAAATAGAGAAAGGAATATGACGAAGGGAAAGGGAGGGAAATGAATAAGAGGACGACATGTAAAGGATAGATAGAAGGAGAAGAGAGGTGGATGGGAGAGGGAGGAAGAAGCAGGACAGGAAGAGTTGATGAGAGACAGGGAGATGAAGAAATGAAGGAAAATGAAGGACAGGAAAGTAGATCAATAAACAGAAAAACAGTAAAGACAGAAGATTAAGGAGGGGAAGGATGGACGGGTAAAACAAGAAAGATGAAATAGAGGAGGAATGTAGAATAAAGGTTAGGAGTTAAAGGAGATGGAGGGTGGAGAGGTGAAAGAAAACATGAAAGAGAGGAAGAGTAGATGAGTTAGGGAGTGAGATGAGATGGAGAGAGTGACTGAATAAAGAAATGAGAGAGAAGGATGATGTCTAAAGGAAAAAAGTGGAAGAGTGAGAAAGATGCAGGGGAGGAACAATTGAGGGGAGTGGGAGGGAGAAGGAAGTGAAGGGTGGAGAGGTAAAGGAAAAAGGAGGAAAATTACAGTTGAAAGAAGGTAAAGGAAAGAAAGGATGGAGAGGAAGAAAAGATGAAGTAGCTGGGTGATAGAAGGTAGAGCGATATAGGAAACAAGATTAAAGTTAGAAAGTGTGGAGATGTAAAAGAGGAAAAAGGATAGAAAGGGTGGAGAGATAAATGTAGGAATGTAGGAGGAGGCTGAGAGGAGCATGGAAGGGAAAAAATGGAGAGGAAGAGTGGAGGGGAGATGAAGGGATGGATAAGAGAGGAAAGAAGACAGACAGACAGGAACATGAAGGATTTAAAGGGTAGAGAGGAAAGAAGAAAGATGAAGCTTGGATGGGAGGGAGGAAGATTGAGGGAAGAAAAGGTTGACAGGAGAAAGGGAGATGAGAGGAAGTGTGGAAAGGAAGGAAGAATTGGGGACAGAAAGGAGGGATGGTTAAAGAATCAAGAAAAAGAGTGGTGTAAAGGTAAAGTTAGGAGATGGAGGGGAAGAGTGGATGGGTAAAATGAGAGAGATGAAGGGCAGGAGGAATAGAGAACAAAGAATGAGTTGAAGCAGATGGAAGGTGGAGAGGTGAAAGACGAAAGAATGAAGGATGGGAGAGAGCCCTACCTCCCATCTATGAAGGATAGAAAGGATGGAGAGAAGTTGAAAGAGACAAAAGGTGGATAAGCGAGAGAGGGCGACGGAGAGGAAAGAAGTAAGATCAAGCAGAGGAAGGGTGGAGGGGAAAGGAAGGATGGTGAAAGAAAGGAAGAAGATCCAAGAAGATCTTCCTCCAATCCATGAAGGATAGAAAAGTCAATTAGTTGAGGAGGAAGAGCAAAGGTCATTAGATAAAGGAAGCACGGTGGAAGAAAAGGAAAGAAAGTGATGGTGAGAGGGTGGATGGTAGAAGTAGGAAGGTGAAGGGAGGAAGATGGAAGACAAAAGGTGATAAGAAGGATGCAATACAAAGGACAAGGAAGGAAAGGGAAGGTGGAGAGGCAAAGGAAGGAGAGGAGAAACAGCAAGATCAAAAGGATGAGAGAGGAAGAACAGAAATGAGGAAGATGGACAGAAAACAAAGTAGAGGGAGGGTGGGTAGGAGAGGGAGGATAAAAAAGATGAATGTGGAGCAGTAAAGGAAAAAGATGAGGGATAGAAAGGTGGAGAGGTAGAGGAAAGAAGTTGGAAGTAGAATTCAAGAGAAAGAAAGAAAAGGACAGGAAGAGTGGAGGTGAAAAAGGTGGAGGATGAATGAGAGAAAGGGTGGATTGGACAAGGAGATGAAAGATGGAAAGGGTTGAAAAAAGGATAAGAGATGAAGGATACGAAGAAACGAGAGAAAGACCGGAGAGATACAGGAAGAATGATGAAGGATGGGAAGGGTTGAGGGGAGAAGAAGGAAGATGAAAGACAAGAACATAAAGAATGAATTAAAGAG
Source organism: Thunnus albacares (assembly GCF_914725855.1). Classification (NCBI taxonomy): domain Eukaryota; kingdom Metazoa; phylum Chordata; class Actinopteri; order Scombriformes; family Scombridae; genus Thunnus; species Thunnus albacares. The sequence continues at coordinate 12,104,987 of NC_058107.1, forward strand.
ATGATGAGAAATAGAGAAGAGAATATGAAGAAGAAGGAAAAGGAAGGGAAATGAATAAGAAGACAGGGGGAAATGTAAAGGATAGAAAATGACAGAAGAGAGGTGGATGGGAGAGGGAGGAAGATGTAGTGGAAAGGAAGAGAGGAAAGTAAGAAAAATGAAGGAGGAAGAGTGGAGGTGTTAAGGGGTGGAGGATGAAGGAGAGAAAGGGTGGATGGTTAAAGAATAAAGAAAAAGAATAGTGTAAAGGTAGGAGATAAAGGACAGCAAGGTCGGATGGGTAAAACGAGAAAGGTGAAGGACAGGAGGAATGAAAAATAAAGAATGAGGTGAAGATGAATGATGAAAGATGGAAAGGGTTGAGAAGGAAAGGATATGAGATGAAGGAAAGAAACAGTGGAGAGAAAAATGAGGGAGGATGAAGAAAAGGAAGACGTAAAGACGTAAGGTAAAGATAGGAGATAAAAGAGGGGAAGGGTGGATGGGTAAAACAAGTGAAAAAAATGGAGAGGAGGAATGTAGAATAAAGGATAGGAGTTAAAGGCCATGGAGGGTAAAAGAAATGAAAGACAAAACATGAAAGGAAAGAGGAACAGTAGATGAGTTATGGAGCAAAATCAAGGTGGACAGGTGATAGAAGGAGATGAAAGGTGGAAAGAATGAACAGGTAAAGAAACAAGAGGAAAGGTAGATGTTTAAAGGGAGGAAGTTGAAGACTGAGGAGAGATATGTCACAGAGAGAAGAAGAAGGACAGCAAGGGTAGATGAGTGAAGGAGGGAAATGAAGGAGAAGAACAGTATAAGGTAAGCGAACGATGCTTCCTTGCCTGTTGGAGCCAGTCAGACGGTAGCGTTGTTGTCTTTGCCGTCACCGTCTGCCTTCGTCTTCTTTGTGAGGCTTTTTTTCTCCAAGGCAAGCTTCTGAAAAGGTTGTGTCCACCTTTCTGATGCAAGCCCTCTATCTCATCTCTCCTCCTTCTTCAGCTGACAGAAAGTTTGAAGGTGCCTCCACTTCCATTTCTGCAAGCAGCATCACCACCCTGGACTCTCCTATAAATGCCAAAAAGACAGAAATATGCAGGAAGTGTTAAAAAATAAAAAAAAGACAGAGATACAGAGCCAGGAATCAATGTTAGATTTAGACTTTAGATTTATCTTTACTTCACTGATTATTATCTTAATTCACATAACTTTTGAATTTTGTGTGAATATGAAGAAACAAACATTGTATTGTCATGTTTGAGTAACATGTGTTTCAGTCCATTCACTTGTGGAGGAAGTATTTCCTGATCCTTAACTCAAGTAAAAGTAGCAATACTGCAATAAAATAAGAATACTGTACACCAGTTCAAGTAAAAGTCCTGTATTAATTAGTAAGTCATATTAGAAAAATATAGGCTACTTTAAGTATGAAAAGTAAAAGTACTCATACATGTAACATGCAGCATTTTAATGTTGCTGGTCAAGGTGGATCTAATTTTAACTATTTTATATACTGTTGGGTGGTTTAATGTATTGTAATATGAATAATATTTTATATGGTGGAATAAGAATATAACATTTTCTTTTGAATTATAGTGGAGTGGAAGTATAAAGTAGGATAAAATAGAGATGCTGAAGTACAGTACTTCACTACAGTACTTCAGTGTGTGATCTCCACCACTGAACTCATCTAGCAAACTAAAACATATGTTTAGTCCACTGCATTTCATGAATAACCTACTAAAATCTTCCATAGATTTATAGTTTATGTAACATTATTGCATTTTGTGTGTGTGTGTTTTTTATTTAAATACTGCAAACAGTAACACCACACCACCACACCTTTTCCTGTCAGTGGTAAATGTTGGGAAATCTAGATCAATTACAGTGCAATTTTTATACGGTTGAGATGAAAGAATATACATGTGAAATAAGATAATAATAGAAAATAAGTAGGAATAGAAATAAGATGAGTAAATTACATGATTTAAACTAATATGAATTAGGCTTTTCACACAAACATTGGTGGTTACGCAGTATACTTTCAGTCAATGGGTCAACAGCAGCAGAAAAAAAAAATCTGTTTTAGGATCCTGAGATTTAATTTAATGTCACAGTGCACACAATAAACATGTGTCACAAACTGGAGAGAAACCCTGTTTCAATCATGAAATCAATCCTGTATTTATTGCATATCAATTAAAATATGCAATAAAGTGTATTTTGGGGTATTTTGGGGTTGGTTGGGAGCAGATTCTTACACAGACTGACATTATTTTTTTAAGTGAGGCATTAACTTTAGTTATCAAACTGTATGAAAATCTAATTGCTTTCCAGAAAAAGACAACATTTAATTAATTTGTTGAAACCTGAGGCAAATACAAAGACATGAGAGAAAAAGTAAGCTGTCCCAGATAAGTGCAATCCTAAATTACAGTCAATGTTTGCCCAAAGGTTTGCCATCTTCAAATGAGAAAATCTTACCATGCTTCTCCCGCTGTGTCTACTCTCCATGTGTATCAACCCAACAAAGATCCCATCGAATATGAAGAAACAGATGACTGAAGATTTGAAGATATATTCCCACTGAAAAAAAACTGCCTTTCCTGTTCAAGATCTGAGTGAGACTGAGTGGACAGTGTAGAATTTTTACATTATGATAATGTGCTGGTAGTTCTAGAATTCGCATATATTAGAATGCTCATTATGATATTCTTCACGCATTCCGTCTTACAGCACAGAAAATGCTGCTTTTAAAACATTTTACTGTCAGAAAACAAATAAAACTCTTATTGTGCTGCTGTTTGAAGCAGAAGTGGGAACGTGACAGTTGTACAAGTCACAAGTAGTCAAGTCTTGACTCTAAAGTCGAGACAGACATGTTCAAGCCCCAGAAGACAAAAGCCACACAATGAGCTCATGTGTTTGTGTGACATTTTAAGCACATTTCTGTCCAGTCTGTTTGACTGCAACATGCATAAAAATGCTTCTTTTTACATAAAATCATTAAAAAAAAATCTTTATATTATCATTTGACATTTTTCTATGTTGCTGGTTTAAAAAACCCTACACACCTGTCATTTTTGGTTTGTGTACACAAAAACTTTGTAATTTGAGAAAATTAAGACTATGAGAAAGAGGAGGAACAAGAAAAAAAAAGTAGGAGATAAAGGACAGGAAGGATGGATAGGTAAAGTGAGAAAGATGAGGAACAAGAGGAATGGAAAATAAAGAATATGAGTTGAAGGAGGTGAAGAGTGGAAAGATGAAAGAGAAAATATGAAAGTGAGGAAGAGTAGACAAGTTAGGGAGTGAGATCGAGATGAGAGTGAGTTGATGAAGAAATGAGAGAAAGACCGGAGAGATGGATAGGAAGGGTTGAGCAGAAAAGAAGAAAGATGAAAGACAGGAACATAAAGAATGAATTAAAGAGATGGTCTTAAGAAATAGAGAAAGGAATATGACGAAGGGAAAGGGAGGGAAATGAATAAGAGGACGAGATGTAAAGGATAGATAGAAGGAGAAGAGAGGTGGATGAGAGAGGGAGGAAGAAGCAGGAAAGGAAAAGTTGATGAGAGACAGAGAGATGAAGAAATGAAGGAAAAAAAGTACATGAAGGTGGAGATGTAAATAATGATGAAAAGAAGGGTGGATGGTTAAATGAAAGAAGATAAAAAAAAATCCCTTCCGTCCATGAAGAATTGAAAGGATGAAGAGGTAAAGGAAAAAAAGATGTAAGGAAAGGAAGAAAAATGGACAGGAAGGATGGTAGAGCAAGAAAGAGAAAAAAAAGGGTGAAGAGGTAAAAGAAAAAGTAAGGAGAAGAAAAGAGGCTGGGTGGATGGATAGCAGAGGAAGGAAGAAGAAAGGAAAATCAAGTGAAGAAGGATGGAAGAGAGCCCTACCTCCCATCCATGAAGGACAGAAAGGCTGAGAGAAAATTAAGGAAGATTAAAGATACAAACAGTAGAAGATGATAGAATATAAAGTAAAGGAAAAATAGATGGGTGAAACAGGGGGAGAAAGACCGGAGAGATGGATAGGAAGGGTTGAACAGAAAAGAAGAAGATGAAAGACAGGAACATAAAGAAGGAATTAAAGAGATGGTGTTAAGAAATAGAGAAAGGAATATGACGGAGAAAGGGAGGGAAATGAATAAGATGTAAAGGATAGATAGACGGAGAAGAGAGGTGGATGAGAGAGGGAGGAAGAAGGAAGACAGGAAAAGTTGATGAGAGACAGGGAGATGAAGAAATGAAGGAAAATTAAGGACAGGAAGGTTAAGATGTAAATAATTAGATAAAGAGGAAGGGTGACTGGTTAAATGAAGATAAAAAAAAAAAAAACCCTTCCATCCGTGAAGGATGGAAAGGGAAGAGGTAAAGGAAAAAAGATGTAAGGAAAGGAGGATGGAAAGGTCTGAGAAGCAACAGACGAGAGAAAAATGAAGGAAGAAGAGGAAGGGTGGATGAAAGTAAAAAAGGTAGATAAAAGAAGTAGAAAGTGGATTAAAGAAAGGGGTAAAGTAAAAATGAAGGAGAGGAAGAATGGAGAATAAAAGATGGGAGTTGAAGGAGATGGAGGGCAAAAGAGAAAAGATGAAAGAGGGAGAGTAGATGAGATAAAGGTGGAACGGTGATCAAGGAAGATGAAATATGGAGACTGAACTGGTAAAGACACAAGAGGAAAGGTAGATGTGAAAGACTGAGAAAGATGCAGGAGAGGAAAAGTCAGCAGGAGGAAGAGTGAGAAGGAGACGAGGAGAGAGAGTGACTGGTTAAAGGAAACAAGATCAATAAGAATGAGAGAAATGAAGGGTATGGAGGAAAAATAAAGTTGAAAGAGATGAAAGTCAGATGGATAAATGAAGGAAAATAAAAAAGGTAAGAAAAGTTTGATAGTAAAAGGTTGGGAAATGAAGGAGATGAAGAGTGGAGATTTAAAGTAAGGAAGATGGAGCAAGAGATCACTGAAGGAGTGGAAGGGAGGAGATGTGAAGGACAGCAGATGACAGGAAGAGTGGTTAAAAGAAGGTAAAGGAATGAAGGTGGAGAGGAAGATAAAAGATAGGAGAGGGAGGAAGAGGATGGATAAGGAGTTATTAGAAAGGAGAAAGACGAGAGATGGGAGAAGTGGAAAGATGAAGGAGAGGAGGGTAGATGGAAGAGGGAGTTGTAGATGTAGAAGGATGGAAAGGTAAAGGAGAGAAGTAATGGGGGAGGAAGAGTTGATTGATAAATGAAAGAAGATGGTGAGAGATGAAGGTACATAAAAGAAGATGAATGATAGAAAGGAGAAGAGGAAGGGTGGAGAGCTAGAAGAGAAAGATCATGGAGAGAAATGAAAACCAAAAGGAAGGGTGGATGGTAGAAGGAGGACACAACAGATGGAGAAAAGAACAAAGTTGAAATAGACAAAAGGTGGATTGAGAGAGAAAAATGGAGAGGAAGAGTGAAGGAGATGAAAGATGAAAAGGGTTGAGAATCTAAGGATAAGAGATGAAGGATAGAATAAGTGGAGAGGAAAATTATGATGATGAAGAGAAAAGGTGGAAAGAAGAAAGATGAAGCTTGGGTGGGAGAGGGAGGAAGATTGAGGGAAGAAAAAGTTGACAGGAGAAAGGGAGATGGGAGGAAGGAAGGAAGGAATGAGAATAAAGGACAGAAAGGAGGGGTGGTTAAATGAAGATAAAAATTGCTCTTATCCATGAATGATAGAGGTTAGAGAAGGAAAAGAAAAAACAATGGATGGATAGCAGAAGAAGGAAGAAAAAGGAAAATCAAGTGAAGAAGGATGGGAGAGAACCTAAAGGATGGAGAGAAGTTGAAAGAAACAAAAGTTGGATAGGAGAGAGAAAAACTAAGTTTAAAGATACAACAATGGAGGATGATACAACAAACAGAGGCATTAAGGAGAGAAAGGATAGAGGGGAAGATGGAGGAGCCGGATAGGTAGAGGGTGGAATGGTATAGGAGACAAGATTAAAGATAAGAAGCATGGAGATGTAAAGGATAGAAAATAAAAGAAAGGGTGAAGAGGAAAAGGAAGGTATGTGGAGGATGAAAGGAGTATGAAAGGGAAAGTAAGAAGAATGAAGGACAGGAAGAAAGGAGATGTTAAGGGTGGAGGATGAAGGAGAGAAAGATGGAAAGGCTTGAGAATCTAAGAATAAGAGATGAAGGATAGAAAAAGTGGAGGAAAATGAAGGAAGATGAAGAGAAAGGGTGGATGGTTCAAGAATCAAGAAAAAGAATAGCGTAAAGGTAGGAGATGAAGGACAGGAGGAATGGAAAACAAAGAATGAGTTGAAGGAGATGGAGGATGGAGAGGTGAAAGAGAAAACAAAAGAGAGAAAGAGTAGATGAGTTAGGGAGCAAGGTGTAAAGACTGATAATTACACCTTGAGGTGGACGGGCAGTCCACGCCTTTACTTGAAGAGTTTACCAACTTTTATGTAAACAGTGTCACGGCTCTTGTCAATCAGATGTAATTGTCTTTTTAACGTGCTGACGTGCTACGGTAAGCGTATTGTATCATTTCCGGTTGCCGACTGTGTCTATTGATAGCGTTGTTGCTGCTCTCATCTCAGTTGATTTTCATATATATATCACATTACTGTGGATTAATATCTGCTGTATATTTAAACTTTCGCTAGTTTTACACAAGCACTCTCAGCGCTTTTCTCTTAGCGACTTTTCTCGCTAATCGCACAAGTTGTTAGTCACTTTAGCTCTGCAGCTAGCACTAGCAGCTAACTTAAACTAAGCAGTTAGCGATGGCTTCTCTCTCTCCCTCTCGTTCTCCTGCTCTCTCTTGCTCGGTGTGTCAAATGTTTAGTTATTCCTCTGCCTCCTTTAGTAATAGTGGTAAGTGTAATAAGTGTAGTTTATTTGCAGCACTGGAGGCAAGGCTTAGTGAATTGGAAGCGCGGCTCCGCACCATGGAAAAACAATCAGCTGCTAATATAGTTAGCCAGCCCCTAGTATCCGGTGCGGGCCGACCTAGCGTAGCTTCCAGTCCCCCGGTAGCTCCCGAGCAGCCGGGAAGCCAGGGCGGCTGGGTGACTGTCCGAAGGAAGCATAGCCCTAAGCAGAAGCCCACGGTTCACCACCAACCAGTTCATGGTTCTAACAGGTTCTCCCCACTCAGCGACACACCCGCCGAGAAACAAACTCTGATTATTGGCAGCTCCATAGTCAGAAACGTGAAGTTAGCGACACCAGCAGCTATAGTTAAATGTATTCCTGGGGCCAGAGCGGGCGACATTGAGTCAAACTTAAAACTGCTGGCTAAGAATAAACGTAAATATGGTACGATTGTCATCCATATCGGCGGCAACGACTCCCGATTACGCCAATCAGAGATCACCAAAATTAATGTTGAGTCGGTGTGAACATTTGCAAAAACAATGTTCTCCGTAATTTTCTCTGGACCGCTGCCTAATCTGACCAGTGATGTCATGTATAGCCGCATGTCACAATTTAACCGCTGGTTGTCGAGGTGGTGTCCAGCAAACGATGTGGGCTTCATAGATAATTGGCAGACTTTCTGGGGAAGACCTGGTCTGATTAGGAGAGACGGCATACATCCCACTTTGGATGGAGCTGCTCTCATATCCAGAAATATGGCCAAGTTTATTAGTAAACCAAAACCATGACAACCCAGAGTTGAGACCAGGAGGCAGAGCTGCAGTCCTACACGCTTCTCTGCGCTTCCATTAGAGCAGTTACCCACCCAAAACCACATAGAGACTGTGTCTGTCCCCCGACCACATAAATCAATTAAATCCAAAGTAAACAAAAGAAGAGTCATTCATGAAAATCTAGTAAAACTTAAAACCACTACTGCAATAGTACAACAAAATAAGATAATTAAATGTGGACTCTTGAACATTAGATCTCTTTCATCTAAAGCTGTTTTAGTAAACGATTTAATTTCAGATCATCATATTGATTTATTTTGTCTCACTGAAACCTGGCTGTGTCATGCCTAAATGAATCCACTCCCCCCAGTCATATTAATACTCATATTCCTCGAGACACTGGCCGAGGAGGAGGAGTTGCAGCCATTTTCAACTCAAGCCTAATCATCAACCCTAGACCTAAATTTAATTATAACTCATTCGAAAGCCTTGTTCTTAGTCTCTCTCAGCCAACCTGGAAAACTTTACAGCCAGTTCTATTTGTTATAGTGTATCGTCCTCCTGGCCCGTACTCTGAATTCCTATCTGAATTCTCAGAGTTTTTGTCGTGTTTAGTCCTTAGTACAGATAAAGTAATTATAGTAGGTGATTTTAATATTCATGTGGACGTTGATAGTGACAGTCTCAGCACTGCATTTATCTCATTATTAGACTCAATTGGCTTCTCTCAGTGTGTAAATAATCCCACTCACCGTCTTAACCACACCCTAGACCTTGTTCTGGTTTATGGGATTGAAATTGAACATTTAATAATTTTTCCACAAAATCCTATTTTGTCAGATCATTTTTTTAATAACTTTTGAATTCCTATTACTGGATTATACACCATTAGACAAAAATGTCCTCACTAGACTCTATCTGATAGTGTTGTAGATAAATTTAAGGAAGCAATTCCGTCAGTACTGAATTCACTGCCATGTCTCAATACTACAGAGGACTCTTATGTTAACTTTAGTCCCTCCCAAATTGATAATCTTATTGATAGTGCTGCAGGCTCACTAAGACAAACACTCGACTCCATCTCCCACTTAAAAAAGAAGATAATAAAACATAAGAGGTTAGTTCCATGGTATAACTCCCAAACCCGCAAATTAAAGCAAACATCGCGAAAATTGGAAAGGATTTGGCGTTCCACCAAAGTAGAAGAATCTCGCTTAGTCTGGCAAGGTAGTCATATGGGAAGGCCCTCTGTAATGCCAGAGCCGCCTATTACTCAGCATTAATAGAAGAGAATAAAAACTGCCCTAGGTTCCTTTTCAGCACTTTGGCCAGGCTGACAAAGAATCATAACTCTACTGATCCATGTATTCCTATAGCTCTCAGTAGTAACGACTTTATGAGCTTCTTTAATGATAAAATTCTAACTATTATAGACAAAATTAACCACCTCCTGCCCTCAACAGGCACCGTTCTCTCCCCAAACACAGGAACCTTGGTAATGGCAGTAAATCCTGACATATATTTGGACTGTTTTTCTCCAGTAGACTTGTCTGAACTAACTTCAATGATTTGTTCAGCTAAACCATCAACCTGTCTCTTAGATCCCATCCCAACTAGGCTGCTTAAGGAAGCCTTACCCTTAGTGAGCACTTCTTTACTAGATATGATCAATTTGTCTTTAGTAACAGGCTATGTACCACAGTCCTTTAAAGTAGCTGTAATTAAACCTCTTAAACCTAGGTCAAAGCAGATGGCCGCCCACCAAGAGCCGGGGTCTGCTTGAAGTTTCTACCCGTTAAAGGGGAGTTTTTCCTTACCGCTGTCGCCAAGTGCTTGCTCATGGGGGAATTGTTGGGTCTCTGTAAATTAAAGAGTACGGTCTTGACCTGCTCTATGTGAAAAGTGCCTTGAGATGACTTCTGTTGTGATATGGCGCTATATAAATAAAAATTGATTGATTGATTGATTGAAGGTGGAGATTGAGAGAGTGAATGAGTAAAGAAATGAGAGAAAGGCCAGAGAGATACAGGAAGAATAATGAAGGATAGGAGGGGTTGAGGGGAGAAGTAGGCAGATGAAAGACAGGAACATAAAGAATGAATTAAAGAGATGATGTTGAGAAATAGAGAAAGGAATATGAAGAAGCAAAAGAAAGGGAAATGAATAAGAGGACAGGGGGAAATGTAAAGGATACAAGATGACAGAAGAGAGGTTGATGAGAGAGGGAGGAAGATGTAGGAGAGGAAAAGTTGATGAGATACAGGGAGATGAAGAAATGAAGGAAAAAAGGACAAGAAAGTAGATCAATAAACAGTTAAGACAGAAGATTAAGGAGGGAAGGGATGGATGGGTAAAACAAGAAAGATGAAGGAGAGGAGGAATGTAGAATAAAAGGATAGTTGGAGAAGGAGGGTGGAGAGGTGAAAGAAAACATGAAAGAGAGGAAGAATAGATGAGTTAGGGAGCAAGATGTTGATGGAGAGAGTGAATATAGAAATGAGAGAAAAGGATGATGTCTGAAGGAAGAAAGTGGAAGAGTGAGAAAAATGTAGGAGAGGAACAGGAAAGGAAAAAGAAAATTACAGATACAGCTGAAAGAAGGTAAAGGAGAGAAAGGATGGAGAGGAAAAGGGGAGAGAGAAAGAGTTGGTGGGAAAGAAAGGGAGACAGAGAGGTAAAAGAATATCAATGACAGGAAGTGGAGAGTAATGAGATGAGAAAGAAGAAGGACAGAGAGGAAGGAAGTTGATGATAGAACAAATGGAAAGGAAAATGAAACAAGAACAGGTAGAGTGGAGAGGTATGAGGAGGATTAAGAAGATGAAGAACAGAGAGGAAAGGAGGGAGAATGAATGAGAGGGAGGGTGGATGGAGAGGAATGGAGATGAAAGAGCAATGGTGGAGAGACAACTAATATAAAGGCTGGAGAGATACAAGAAGAATGATGAAGGATTGGAAGGGTTGAGGGGAGAAGAAGGAAGATGAAAGACAGGAACATAAAGAATGAATTAAAGAGATGATGTTGAGAAATAGGAAGGATGAAAAAGTGAAAAAGTGGAGGAAAATGAAGGAAGATGATGAAGAGAAAGGGTGGATGGTTAAAGAATCAAGAAAAAGAATAGTGTAAAGGTAGGAGATAAAGGACAGGAAGGATGGATAGGTAAAATGAGAAAGATAAGGGACAAGAGGAATGGAAAATAAAGAATATGAGTTGAAGTAAATAATGATTAAAAAAGAAGGGTGGATGGTTAAATTAGATGATTATAAAAAATCCCTTCCATTCATGAAGAACTGAAAGGATGAAGAGGTAAAGGAAAGGTATGAAAATGGACAGGAAGGATGGCAGAGCAAGGTAGAGAAAAAATAGAAAGGATGAAGAGGTAAAAGAAAAGGGAAGGAAAAGAAAAGGGAGGATGGGTGGATGGATAGCAGAGGAAGGAAGAAGAAAGGAAAATCAAGTGAAGGAGGACGGGAGAGAGCCCTACCTCCCATCCATGAAGGACAGAAAAGTCAATTATAGTGGAGGAGAAAGAGGAAAGGTCATTAGGTAAAGGAAGCAAGGTGGAAGAAAAGGAAAGAAAGTGATGATGAGAGGGTGGATGGTAGAAGTAGGAAGGTGAAGGGAGGAAGATGGAAGATGAAGGATGACTAAGAAGGATGCAATACAAAGGAAAAGGAAGGAAAGGGAAGGTGGAGAGGCAAAGGAAGGAGAGGAGAGACAGTAAGATCAAAAGGATGAGAGAGGAAGAAGAAATGAGGAAGATGGACAGAAAACAAAGTAGACGGAGGGTGGATGGGAGAGGGAGGGTAAATAAGAAAAAGGGAAGTTGGAAAGAGCATTTAAGGGAAAGAAAGAAAAGGACAGGAAGAGTGGAGGTGTAAAGGAGAGAGGGTGAAGGAGAGAAAGGGTGGACTGGAGATGAAGATGGATGATGAAGGATGGAAAGGTTTGAGAAGGAAAGGATAGGAGATGAAGGAAAGAAACATGGGACAAACGTGAAGGAGGACGAAGAAAAGAAAGGGTGGATGTTAAAGAAAGTAGAACAAGAAACAGAATAGCATAAAGGTAAAGACAGAAGATGGATGGATGGATGGGTAAAACAAGAAAGATGAAGGAGAGGAACAGTTGAGGGGAGTGAGAGGGAGAAGGAAGTGAAGGGTGGAGAGGTAAAGGAAAGGGAGGAAAATTACAGATACAGTTGAAAGAAGGTAAAGGAGAGAAAGGATGGAGAGGAAGAAAAGAGGAAGTAGCTGGGTGATAGAAGGTGGAGTGATATAGGAAACAAGATTAAAGTTAGGAAGTGTGGAGATGTAAAAGAGGAAAAGGGATAGAAAGGCTGGAGAGGTAAATGAAGAAATGTAGGAGGAGGATGAAGGGAACATGGAAGAGGAAAAACATGAAGGAGAGAAAAGTGGAAGAGAGATGAAGGGATGGATGGATGGGAGAGGAAGGAAGAAGAAGGACAGGAACATGAAGGATTTAATGGATAGAGAGGAAAGAAGATGAAGCTTGGATGGGAGGGAGAGGAAGATTTAGGAAAGAAAAAGTTGACAGGAGAAAGAGATGAGAGGAAGTGTGGAAAGGAAATAAGGAGTATGAGGGACAGAAAGGAGGGATGGTTAAAGGAAGAGAAATTGCTCTTATCCATGAATGATAGAAAGGTTCAGAGAAAAACTAAGTTTAAAGATACAACAGTAGAAGATGACAGAATATAAATGAAAGGAAAAGTGGATGGATGAAACAGGGGGATTAAGGAAAGAAAGAATGGAGAGAAAGAAAGGAAGATGGAGGAGCAGGATAGGTAGAGGGCGGAGTGGTATAGGAAACAAGAATAAGGATAGGAAGCATGGAGATGTAAAGGACAAGAAATAAAAGAAATGCTGAAGAGGAAAAGGAAAGAATGTGGGGGATGAAAGGAGTATGAAAGGGAAAATAAGAATGAAGGACAGGAAGAGTGGAGATGTTAAGGGTGGAGGATGAAGGAGAGAGAGATGGAAAGGGTTGAAAATCAAAGAATAAGAGATGAAGGATAGAAAAAGTGGAGGAAAATGAAGGAAGTTGATGAAGAGACAGGGTGGATGTTAAAGAATAGAGATGAAGGACAGGAGGAATGGAAAACAAAGAATAAGAGTTGGAGGAGATGGAGGGTGGAGAGGTGAAAGAGAAAACATGAATGAGAAGAAGAGTAGATGAATTACAGAGCGAGATGGAGAGAGTGAATGAGTAAAGAAATGAGAGAAAGGCCAGAGAGATACAGGAAGAATAATGAAGGATAGGAGGGGTTGAGGGGAGAAGGAGGAAGATGAAAGACGGGAAAATAAAGAATGAATTAAAGAAATGGTGTGTTGGAGAAATAAAGAAAGGAATATGAAGGACGGGGAAATGTAAAGGATAGAAGATGACAGAAGAGAGGTGGCTGGGAGAGGGAGGAAGAAGCAGGAAAGGAAAAGTTGACAGGAGAAAGGGAATGAAAGAAATGAAGGAAAAAAGGACAGGAAGGTGATGTAAATAATGATGAAAAGAAGGGTGGATGGTTAAATGAAAGAAGATAAAAAAAATCCCTTCCATCCATGAAGAACTGAAAGGATGAAGAGATAAATGAAAAAAAGATGTAAGGAAAGGAAGGAAAATGGACAGGAAGGATGGCAGAGCAAGGTAGAGAAAAAATAGAAAGGGTGAAGAGGTAAAAGAAAAGGGAAGGAAAAGAAAGGAGAGGCTGGGTAGATGGATAGAGGAAGGAAGAAGAAAGGAAAATCAAGTGAAGAAGGACGGGAGAGATCCCTGCCTCCCATCCATGAAGGACAGAAAGGCTGGGAGAAAATTAAGGAAGATTAAAAGATACAAACAGAAGATGATAGAATATAAAGGAAAGGAAAAGTGGATGGGTGAAACAGAGGGATTAAGGAGAGAAAGAATAGAGAGGAAAATGAAGGAGCAGGATAGGTAGAGGGTGGAAAGGTATAGGAAATAAGATATAAGATAGGAAGCATGGAGATGTAAAGGATAGAAAATAAAAGAAAGGGTGAAGAGGAAAAGGAAGGAATGTGGAGGATGGAAGGAGTATGAAAGGAAAAGTAAGAAGAATGAAGGAGAGAAAGAGTGGAGGTGTTAAGGGTGGAGGATGAAGGATAGAAAAAGTGGAGGAAAATGAAGGAAGACAGGGTGGATGGTTCAAGAATCAAGAAAAAAATAGTGTAAAGGTAGGAGATAAAGGACAGGAGGAATGGAAAATAAAGAATGAGTTGGAGGAGATGGAGGGTGGAGAGGTGAAAGAGAAAACATGAATGAGAGGAAGAGTAGATGAATTAAGGAGCGAGATGGAGAGTGAATAGGTAAAGAAATGAGAGAAAGGCCAGAGAGATACAGGAAGAACAATGAAGGATAGGAAGAGTTGAAGGGAGAAGAAGGAAGATGAAAGACAGGAAAATAAAGAATGAATTAAAGAGATGATGAGAAATAGAGAAAGGAATATGAAGAAGGAAAAGGAAAGAAATGTATAAGAGGACAGGGGGAAATGTAAAGGATAGAAGATGATGGAGAAGAGAGGTGGATGGGAGAGGGAGGTGTTGAAAGAGATGAAATGTACATGGATAAATGAAGGAAAATAAAGATTTTGCAGTAGAAGGATAGAAGATGAAGGTAAATAAAAGATAGAAAAGAGAAGAGGGAAGGGTGGAGAGGTATTTCAACAAAAATGCAAAAACATGACATCAAGCCTTTACATTCAGATACATATACAGAGACCCTCCTCCCCCTCACTACAAACAGCCCCGTCTATACACCAACAATATCATTTAGCAGACTGTAATAAACATATTCAGCCCCAAGATAGAAAGGATAGAAAGATGAAGGAAGCTGAAAGAGAAAACAATGGATGGAGTAAGATGTAGGAGAGGAACAGTTGAGGGGTAAAGGAAAGGGAGGAAAATTACAGATACAGTTGAAAGAAGGTAAAGGAGAGAAAGGATGGAGAAGAATAAGAGAAGAGGAAGGAGCTGGGTGATAGCAGGTGGAGTGATATAGGAAACAAGATTAAAGTTAGTAAGCGTGGAGATATAAAGGATAGAAAATAAAAGAAAGGGTGAAGAGGAAAAGGGAAGAATGTGGAGGATGGAAGGAGTATGAAAGGGAAAATAAGAATGGAGGAGAGAAAGAGAGGAGGTGTTAAGGGTGGAGGATGAAGGAGAGAAAGATGGAAAGGCTTGAGAATCTAAGGATAAGAGATGAAGGATAGAAAAAGTGCAGAGGAAAATGAAGGAAGATGATGAAGAGAAAGGGTGGATGGTTAAAGAATCAAGAAAAAGAATAGTGTAAAAGTAGGAGATAAAGGACAGGAAGGATGGATAGGTAAAATGAGAAAGATGAGGGACAAGAGGAATGGAAAATAAAGGGTGGAGAGGTGAAAGAGAAGACAAGTTACAGAGTGAGATCGAGATGGAGAGAGTGAGTTGGTGAAGAAATGAGAGAAAGACCAGAGAGATGGATAGGAAGGGTTGAGAAGAAAAGAAGAAAGATGAAAGACAGGAACATAAAGAATGAATTAAAGAAATGGTTTTAAGAAAGAGATAGGAATATGAAGAAGAGGGAGGAAGAAGCAGGACAGGAAAAGTTGATGAGAGACAGGGAGATGAAGAAGTGAAGGAAAAAAGGACAAGAAGGTGGAGATGTAAATAATGATAAAAAAGAAGGGTGGATGGTTAAATGAAAGAAGATTACAAA
This sequence comes from Thunnus albacares, assembly GCF_914725855.1. Classification (NCBI taxonomy): domain Eukaryota; kingdom Metazoa; phylum Chordata; class Actinopteri; order Scombriformes; family Scombridae; genus Thunnus; species Thunnus albacares. The sequence goes on from NC_058107.1 coordinate 12,120,331, forward strand.
ATCCCTTCCATCCATGAAGAATTGAAAGGATGAAGAGATAAATGAAAAAAGATGTAAGGAAAGGAAGGAAAATGGACAGGAAGGATGGTAGGGCAAGTATGAGAAAAAAATAGAAAGGGTGAAGAGGTAAAAAAGGGGTGGAAAAGAAAGGAGAGGATGGGTAGATGGATAGCAGAGGAAGGAAGAAGAAAGGAAAATCAAGTGAAGAAGGAGGGGAGAGAGCCCTACCTCCCATCCATGAAGGAAAAATGATGGAGATGAAGATGGAGAGGAAAAGTAGTGGAAGAAGAGATGAGGGATAGAAAGGTACAGAGTTAGACAAAAGGAGGATGGAAGGATCATTTAAAGGGAAAGAAAGAGGGTGGGTAGGAGAGGAAGGATAAATATGATGAAAGATAAAGCAGGTGGAACAGTAAAGGAAGAAGATGAGGGATAGAAAGGTGGAGAGGCAGAGGAAGGAAGTGGAAGGAACATTTAGGAAAGAGAAGGACAGGAAAAGTAGAGGTGTAAAGGAGAGAGGGTGAGAGAAAAACTAAGTTTAAAGATAAAACGGTGGAAGATGATAGAATATAAAGGAAAGGAAAAGTGGATGGGTGGAACAGAGGGATTAAGGAGAGAAAGAATAGAGGGGAAGATGAAGGAGCAGGATAGGTAGAGGGTGGAAAGGTATAGGAAACAAGATTAAAGACAGGAAGCATGGAGATGTAGATAGGAAATAAAAGAAAGGGTGAAGAGTGAAAGGAAATATGTGGAGGGTGGAGGAGTATGAAAAGGAAAGTAAGAAGAATGAAGGAGAGAAAGAGTGGAGATGTTAAGGGTGGAGGATGAAGGAGAGAAAGATGGAAAGGCTTGAGAATCTAAGGATAAGAGATGAAGGATAGAAAAGTGGAGAGGAAAATGAAGGAAGATGATGAAGAGGAAAGGGTGGATGGTTAAAGAATAGTGTGAAGCTAAAAGTAGGAGATGAAGGAGGGGAAGGGTGGATGAGTAAAACCAGAGAGATGAAGGACAGAAGGAATGGAAAACAAAGAATATGAGTTGGAGGAGATGGAGGGTGGAGAGGTGAAAGAGTAGATGAGTTAGGGAGTGAGATGAGATGGAGAGAGTGAGTGGGTGAAGAAATGAGAGAAAGACCAGAGGGATGGATAGGAAGGGTTGAGGAGAAAAGA
>NC_058107.1:12123999-12201499 GCF_914725855.1 Thunnus albacares
AAATGAAAGATAAAGCAGGTGGAGCAGTAAAGGACAAAGATGAGGGATAGACAGGTGGAGAGGTAGAGGAAGGAAGTTGGAAAGAGCATTTAAGGGAAAGAAAGAAAAGGACAGGAAGAGTGGAGGTGTAAAGGAGAGAGGGTGAAGGAGAGAAAGGGTGGACTGGAGATGAAGATGAAAGATGGAAAGGGTTGAGAAGGAAAGGATATGAGATGAAGGAAAGAAACATGGAGGACGAAGAAAGAAAGGGTGGATGTTAAAGAAAGTTGATCAAGAAACAGAATAGCATAAAGGTAAAGACAGAAGATGGATAGACAGGTAAAACAAAAAAGATGAAGGAGAGGAGGAATGTAGAATAAAAGGATAGTTGGAGAAGGAGGGTGGAGAGGTGAAAGAAAACATGAAAGCGAGGAAGAGTAGACAAGTTAGGGAGTGAGATGAGATGGAGAGAGTGACAGAGTAAAGAAACGAGAGAAAAGGATGATGTCTAAAGGAAAAAAGTAGAAGAGTGAGAAAGATGCAGGAGAGGAACAGTTGAGGAGAGTGAGAGGGAGAAGGAAGTGAAGGTTGGAGAGGTAAAGGAAAGGGAGGAAAATTACAGATACAGTTGAAAGAAGGTAAAGGAAAGGATGGAGAGGAAGAAAAGATGAAGGAGCTGGATGATAGAAGGTAGAGTGATATAGGAAACAAGATTAAAGTTAGGAAGTGTGGAGATGTAAAAGAGGAAATAGGATAGAAAGGTGGAGAGATAAATGAAGGAATGTAGGAGGAGGATGAGAGGAGCATGGAAGAGGAAAAAAATGAAGGAGAGGAAGAGTGGAGGGGAGATGAAGGGACAGATGGATAAGAGAGGAAAGAAGAAGACAGACAGGAACATGAAAGATTTAAAGAGTAGAGAGGAAAGAAGAAAGATGAAGCTTGGATGGGAGAGGGAGGAAGATTGAGGAAGGAAAAGGATGACAGGAAAGGGAGATAAGAGGATGTGTGGAAAGGAAGGAAGGAATAACAGAACAGAAAGGAGGGATAGTTAAACAAAGGAAGATAAAAATTTAAAGATACAACAGTGGAAGATGAAAGAATATAACTGAAAGGAAAAGTGGATGGATGAAACAGGGGGATTAAGGAAAGAAAGAATAGAGAGGAAGAAAGGAAGATGGAGGAGCAGGATAGGTAGAGGGTGGAATGGTATAGGAAACAAGAATAAGGATAGGAAGCATGGGGATGTAAAGGATAGAAAATAAAAGAAAGAGTGAAGAGGGAAAGGGAAGAATGTGGAGGATGAAAGGAGTATGAAAGGGAAAATAAGAAGAATGAAGGACAGGAAGAGAAAAGGTGTTAAGGGTGGAGGATGAAGGAGAGAAAGAGTGGATTGGAGAAGAAGGTATGAAAATGGACGGATGGTAGAGCAAGTAAGAGAAAAATAGAAAGGGTGAAGAGGTAAAAGAAAAGGGAAGGAAAAGAAAGGAGAGGACGGGTGGATAGAGATGAAGATGAAAGGATAAGTAGTGGAAGAAGAGATGGGGGATAGAAAGGTGGAGAGGCAGAGGAAGGAAGTGGAAGGAACATTTAAGAGAAAGAAAGAAAAAGACAGGAAGAGTAGAGGTGTAAAGGAGAGAGGGTGAGAGAAAAACTAAGTTTAAAGATAAAATGGTGGAAGATGATAGAAGATAAAGGAAAGGAAAAGTGGATGGGTGAAACAGAGGGATTAAGGAGAGAAAGGATAGAGAGAAAGATGAAGGAGCAGGATGGGTAGAGAGTGGAATGGTGTAAGAAACAAGATTAAAGACAGGAAGCATGGAGATAAGATAGGAAATAAAAGAGAGAAAGGGTGAAGAGGGAAAGAATGAGGATGGAAGGAGTATGAAAGGGAAAATAAGAATGAAGGACAGGAAGAGTGGAGATGTTAAGGGTGGAGGATGAAGGAGAGAAAGATGGAAAGGGTTGAGAATATAAGGATAAGAGATGAAGGATAGAAAAAGTGGAGAGGAAATGTTAAAGAATAGTGTAAAGGTTAAGTTAGGAGATGAAGGAGGGGAAGAGTGGATGGGTAAAATGAGAAAGATGAAGGGCAGGAGGAATGGAGAACAAAGAATGAGTTGAAGCAGATGGAAGGTGGAGAGGTGAAAGACGAAAGGATGAAGGATGGGAGAGAGCCCTACCTCCCATCTATGAAGGATAGAAAGGATGGAGAGAAGTTGAAAGAGACAAAAGGTGGATAAGCGACAGAGGGCGACGGAGAGGAAAGAAGTAAGATCAAGCAGAGGAAGAGTGGAGGGGAAAGGAAGGATGGTAAAAGAAAGGAAGAAGATCCAAGAAGATCTTCCTCCAATCCATGAAGGATAGAAAAGTCAATTAGTTGAGGAGGAAGAGCAAAGGTCATTAGATAAAGGAAGCACGGTGGAAGAAAAGGAAAGAAAGTGATGGTGAGAGGGTGGATGGTAGAAGTAGGAAGGTGAAGAATAGAAATTTTGCAGATGTGAAGGGAGGATGATGGAAGACAAAATGTGATTAAGAAAATAAAGGGTAAATGAGAAAGATAAATGAAAGATAAAGCAGGTGGAGCAGTAAAGGAAAGAGATGAGGGATAGAAAAGTGGAGAGGTAGAGGAAAGAAGTTGGAAGTAGCATTTAAGGGAAAGAAAGAAAAGGACAGGAAGAGTGGAGGTGAAAAAGGTGGAGGATGAATGAGAGAAAGGGTGGATTGGACAAGGAGATGAAAGATGGAAAGGGTTGAAAAAAGGATAAGAGATGAAGGATACGAAGAAACAAGAGAAAGACCGGAGAGATACAGGAAGAATGATAAAGGACAGGAAGAGTTGAGGGGAGAAGGAGGAAGATGAAAGACAAGAACATAAAGAATGAATTAAAGAGATGATGTTGAGAAATGGAGAAGAGAATATGAAGAAGAAGGAAAAGGGAGGGAGATTAATAAGAGGACAGGGGGAAATGTGAAGGATAGAAGATGACAGAAGAGAGGTGGATGGGAGAGGGAGGAAGATGTAGGAGAGGAAAAGTTGATGAGAGACAGGCAGATGAAATGAAGGAAAAAAGGACAAGAAAGTAGATCAATAAACAGTTAAGACAGAAGATTAAGGAGGGGGGGGATGGATGGGTAAAACAAGAAAGATGAAGGAGAGGAGGAATGTAGAATAAAAGGATAGGAGTTGGAGATGGAGAGGTGAAAAAACATGAAAGACGAAGAGTAGATGAGTTAGGGAGCAAGATGTTGATGGAGAGAGTGACTGAATAAAGAAATGAGAGAAAAGGATGATGTCTGAAGGAAGAAAGTGGAAGAGTGAGAAAGATGTGGGAGAGGAATAGTTGAGGGGAGTGAGAGGGAGAAGGAAGTGAAGGGTGGAGCGGTAAAGGAAAAAGAAAATTACAGATACAGTTGAAAGAAGGTAAAGGAGAGAAAGGATGGAGAGGAAAAGGGAGGAGAGAAAGAGTTGGTGGTAAAGAAAGGCAGACGGAGAGGTAAAAGAATATCAAGGACAGGAAGTGGAGAGTAAATAATGAGATGAGAAAGAAGAAGAACAGAGAGGAAAGGAGGGAGAATGAAGGAGAGGAAGGGTGGATGGCGAGGAATGGAGATGAAAGAGCAATGGTGGAGAGACAACTGATATAAAGGCTGGAGAGATACAAGAAGAATGATGAAGGATTGGAAGGGTTGAGGGGAGAAGAAGGAAGATGAAAGACAGGAACATAAAGAATGAATTATAGAAATGGTGTGTTTGAGAAATAGAGAAACTAATATGAAGAAGGAAAAGGAAGAAAATGAATAAGAGGACAGGGGGGAATGTAAAGGATAGAAGATGACAGAGGAGAGGAGTGAGTGGGTGAAGAAATGAGAGAAAAGGATGATGTCTAAAGGAAAAAAGTAGAAGAGTGAGAAAGATGTAGGAGAGGAACAGTTGAGGGGAGTGAGAGGGAGAAGGAAGTGAAGGGTGGAGAGGTAAAGGAAAGGGAGGAAAATTACAGATACAGTTGAAAGAAGGTAAAGGAGAGAAAGGATGAAGAGGGAGAAAAGATGAAGGAGCTGGATGATAGAAGGTGGAGTGGTATAGGAAACAAGATTAAAGTTAGGAAGTGTGGAGATGTAAAAGAGGAAAAAGGATAGAAAGGGTAGAGAGATAAATGAAGGAAAATGAAAGACACAGGAGAGGTTGGGTGGAAGAAAGGAAGATGAAGGAGTAGGATAGGTAAGAGAAAAGAGTGAAAGGTTGAAGAGGAAAAGGAAACAATGTGGAGGATGGAAGGAGTATGAAATGGAAAATAAGAAGAATGAAGGACAGGAAGAAAGGAGATGTTAAGGGTGGAGGATGAAGGAGAGAAAGATGGAAAGGCTTGAGAATCTAAGAATAAGAGATGAAGGATAGAAAAAGTGGAGGAAAATGAAGGAAGATGAAGAGAAAGGGTGGATGGTTCAAGAATCAAGAAAAAGAATAGTGTAAAGGTAGGAGATGAAGGACAGGAGGAATGGAAAACAAAGAAGGAGTTGAAGGAGATGGAGGGTGGAGAGGTGAAAGAGAAAACAAAAGAGAGGAAGAGTAGATGAGTTAGGGAGCAAGGTGGAGATTGAGAGAGTGAATGAGTAAAGACATGAGAGAAAGACCAGAGAGATACAGGAAGAATAATGAAGGATAGGAAGAGTTGAGGGGAGAAGTAGGCAGATGAAAGACTGGAACATAAAGAATGAATTAAAGAGATGATGTTGAGAAATAGAGAAAGGAATATGAAGAAGCAAAAGAAAGGGAAATGAATAAGAGGAAAGGGGGAAATGTAAAGGATAGAAGATGACAGAAGAGAGGTGGATGGGAGAGGGAGGAAGATGTAGGAGAGGAAAGGTTGATGAGATACAGGGAGATGAAGAAATGAAGGAAAAAAGGACAAGAAAGTAGATCAATAAACAGTTAAGACAGAAGATTAAGGAGGGAAGGGGTGGATGGGTAAAACAAGAAAGATGAAGGAGAGGAGGAATGTAGAATAAAAGGATAGGAGTTGGAGATGGAGATGGAGGGTGGAGAGGTGAAAGAAAACATGAAAGACGAAGAGTAGATGAGTTAGGGAGCGAGATGTTGATGGAGAGAGTGACTGAATAAAGAAATGAGAGAAAAGGATGATGTCTGAAGGAAGAAAGTGGAAGAGTGAGAAAGATGTGGGAGAGGAATAGTTGAGGGGAGTGAGGGAGAGAAGGAAGTGAAGGATGGAGAGGAAAAGGGATGAGAGAAAGTTGGTGGGAAAGAAAGGAAGACAGAGAGGTAAAAGAATATCAAGGATAGGAAGTGGAGAGTAAATAATGAGATGAGAAAGAAGAAGGACAGAGAGGAAGGGAGTTGATGATAGAACAAATGGAAATGAAAATGAAACAACAGGTAGAGTGGAGAGGTGTGAGGAGGATTAAGAAGATGAAGAACAGAGAGGAAAGGAGGAAGAATGAAGGAGAGGAAGGGTGGATGAGAGGAATGGAGATAGAAGAGCAATGGTGGAGAAACAACTGATGTAAAGGCTGGAGAGATACAAGAGGAATGATGAAGGATTGGAAGGGTTGAGGGGAGAAGAAGGAAGATGAAAGACAGGAACATAAAGAATGAATTAAAGAGATGGTGTGTTGGAGAAATAGAGAGAGGAATATGAAGAAGAAAGAAAAGGGAGAGAAAAGAATAAGAGGACAGGGGGGAATGTAAAGGATAGAAGATGACAGAAGAGAGATGGGTGGGAGAGAGGAAGATGTAGGAGAGGAAAAGTTGATGAGAGGCAAGGAGATGTAGAAATTAAGGAAAAAAGTACAGGAAGAGTGGAGATGTTAAGGGTGGAGGATGAAGGAGAGAAAGATGGAAAGGCTTGAGAATCTAAGGATAAGAAATGAAGGATAGAAAAAGTGGAGAGGAAATGAAGGAAGATGATGAAGAGAAAGGGTGGATGGTTAAAGAATCAAGAAAAAGAAAAGTGTAAAAGTAGGAGATAAAGGGCAGGAAGGTTGGAAGGGTTTAAAGAGAAAGATGAAGGACAGGAGGAACGGAAAACAAAGAATGAGTTGGAGGAGATGGAGGGTGGAGAGGTGAAAGAGAAAACATGAATGAGAGGAAGAGTAGATGAATTAAGGAACAAGATAGAGAGTGAATAGGTAGAGAAATGAGAGAAAGGCCAGAAAGATATAGGAAGAACGATGAAGGACAGGAAGGGTTGAGGGGAGAAGGAGGGAGATGAAAGACAGGAACATAAAGAATGAATTAAAGAAATGGTGTGTTTAAGAAATAGAGAAAGGAATATGAAGAAGTAAAAGGAAGGAAACGAATAAGAGGACAGGGGGAAATGTAAAGGATAGAAGAAGAGGTGGATGGGAGAGGGAGGTGTTCAAAGAGATGAAATGTACATAGATAAATGAAGGAAGATAAAGATTTTGCAGTAGAAGGATAGAAGATGAAACTAAATAAAATATAGAAGAGAAGAGGGAAGGGTGGAGAGGCATTTCAACAAAAATGCAAAAACATGACATCAAGCCTTTACATTCAGATACATATACAGAGACCCTCCTCCCCCTCACTACAAACAGCCCCGTCTATACACCAACAATATCATTCAGCAGACTGTAATAAACATATTCAGCCCCAAGATAGAAAGGATAGAAAGATGAAGGAAGCTGAAAGAGAAGACTTGGATGGAGTAAGATGAAAGAAAGTGATGGTGAGAGGGTGGAGGGTAGAAGTAGGAAGGTGAAGGATAGAAATTTTGGAGATGTGAAGGGAGGAAGATGGAAGATGAAGGATGCAATACAAAGGAGAAGGAAGGAAAGGGAAGGTGGAGAGGCAAAGGAAGGAGAGGAGAAACAGTAAGATCAAAAGGATGAGAGAGGAAGGACAAATGAGGAAGATGGACAGAAAACAAAGTAGCGGGAGGGTGGGTAGGGGAGGGAGGGTAAATAAGAAAGTTAAAGCAGGTGGAGCAGTAAAGGAAGAAGATGAGGGATAGAAAAGTGGAGAGATAGAGGAAGGAAGTTGGAAAAAGCATTTAAGGGAAAGAAAGAAAAGGACAGGAAGAGTGGAGGTGAAAAAGGTGGAGGATGAATGAGAGAAAGGGTGGATTGGACAAGGAGATGAAAGATGGAAAGGTTTGAAAAAAGGATAAGAGATGAAGGATACGAAGAAAGACCGGAGAGATACAGGAAGAATGATGAAGGATAGGAAGGGTTGAGGGGAGAAGAAGGAAGATGAAAGACAGGAACATAAAAAATGAATTAAAGAGATGATGTTGAGAAATAGAGAAGAGAATATGAAGAAGAAGGAAAAGGAAGGGAAATGAATAAGAAGACAGGGGGAAATGTAAAGGATAGAAGATGACAGAAGAGAGGTGGATGGGAGAGGGAGGAAGATGTAGTGGATAGGAAGAGAGGAAAGTAAGAAAAATGAAAGAGGAAGAGTGGAGGTGTTAAGGGGTGGAGGATGAAGGAGAGAAAGGGTGGATGGTTAAAGAATAAAGAAAAAGAATAGTGTAAAGGTAGGAGATAAAGGACGGGAAGGTCGGATGGGTAAAACGAGAAAGGTGAAGGACAGGAGGAATGGAAAATAAAGAATGAGGTGAAGATGAATGATGAAAGATGGAAAAAGGTTGAGAAGGAAAGGATATGAGATGAAGGAAAGAAACAGTGGAGAGAAAAATGAGGGAGGATGAAGAAAAGGAAGAGTGGATGTTAAAGACAGTAGATCAAGCAACAGAATAGCGTAAAGATAGGAGATCAAAGAGAGGAAGAGTGGATGGGTAAAACAAGTGAAAAAAAATGGAGGAAGGAGGAATGTAGAATAAAGGATAGGAGTTAAAGGAGATGAAAGGTGGAAAGAATGAACAGGTAAAGAAACAAGAGGAAAGGTAGATGTTTAAAGGGAGGAAGTTGAAGACTGAGGAGAGATAGGTCACAGAGAGAAGAAGAAGGACAGCAAGGGTAGATGAGTGAAGGAGGGAAATGAAGGAGAAGAACAGTATAAGGTAAGCGAACGATGCTTCCCTGCCTGTTGGAGCCAGTCAGACGGTAGCGTTGTTGTCTTTGCCGTCACCGTCTGCCTTCGTCTTCTTTGTGAGGCTTTTTTTCTCCAAGGCAAGCTTCTGAAAAGGTTGTGTCCACCTTTCTGATGCAAGCCCTCTATCTCATCTCTCCTCCTTCTTCAGCTGACAGAAAGTTTGAAGGTGCCTCCACTTCCATTTCTGCAAGCAGCATCACCACCCTGGACTCTCCTATAAATGCCAAAAAGACAGAAATATACAGGAAGTGTTAAAAAATAAAAAAAAAGACAGAGATACAGAGCCAGGAATCAATATTAGATTTAGACTTTAGATTTATCTTTACTTCACTGATTATTATCTTAATTCACATAACTTTTGAATTTTGTGTGAATATGAAGAAACAAACATTGTATTGTCATGTTTGAGTAACATGTGTTTCAGTCCATTCACTTGTGGAGGAAGTATTTCCTGATCCTTAACTCAAGTAAAAGTAGCAATACTGCAATAAAATAAGAATACTGTACACCAGTACAAGTAAAAGTCCTGTATTAATTAGTAAGTCATATTAGAAAAATATAGGCTACTTTAAGTATGAAAAGTAAAAGTACTCATACATGTAACATGCAGCATTTTAATGCTGCTGGTCAAGGTGGATCTAATTTTAACTATTTTATATACTGTTTGGTGGTTTAATGTATTGTACATAATATAATATTTTATACAGTGGAGTAAGAATATAACATTTTCTATTATAGTGGAGTGGAAGTATAAAGTAGCATAAAATAGAGATGCTGAAGTACAGTACTTCACTACAGTACTTTAGTGTGTGATCTCCACCACTGAACTCATCTAGCAAACTAAAACATATGTTTAGTCCACTGCATTTCATGAATAACCTACTAAAATCTTCCATAGATTTGTAGTTTATGTAACATTATTGCATTTTGTGTGTGTGTGTTTTTTATTTAAATACTGCAAACAGTAACACCACACCACCACACCTTTTCCTGTCAGTGGTGAATGTTGGGAAATCTAGATCAATTACAGTGCAATTTTTATACGGTTGAGATGAAAGAATATACATGTGAAATAAGATAATAATAGAAAATAAGTAGGAATAGAAATAAGATGAGTAAATTACATGATTTAAACTAATATGAATTAGGCTTTTCACACAAACATTGGTGGTTACGCAGTATACTTTCAGTCAATGGGTCAACAGCAGCAGAAAAAGAGGATCTGTTTTAGGATCCTGAGATTTAATTAAATGTCACAGTGCACACAATAAACATATGTCACAAACTGGAGAGAAACCCTGTTTCAATCATGAAATCAATCCTGTATTTAATGCATATCAATTAAAATATGCAATGAAGTGTATTTTGGGGTATTTGGGGGTTGGTTGGGAGCAGATTCTTACACAGACTGACATTATTTTTTTAAGTGAGGCATTAACTTTAGTTATCAAACTGTATGAAAATCTAATTGCTTTCCAGAAAAAGACAACATTTAATTAATTTGTTGAAACCTGAGGCAAATACAAAGACATGAGAGAAAAAGTAAGCTGTCCCAGATAAGTGCAATCCTAAATTACAGTCAATGTTTGCCCAAAGGTTTGCCATCTTCAAATGAGAAAATCTTACCATGCTTCTCCCGCTGTGTCTACTCTCCATGTGTATCAACCCAACAAAGATCCCATCGAATATGAAGAAACAGATGACTGAAGATTTGAAGATATATTCCCACTGAAAAAAAACTGCCTTTCAGTTCAAGATCTGAGTGAGACTGAGTGGACAGTGTAGAATTTTTACATTATGATAATGTGCTGGTAGTTCTAGAATTCGCATATATTAGAATGCTCATTATGATATTCTAGTGACACACATTCCGTCTCACAGCACAGAAAATGCTGCTTTTAAAACATTTTACTGTCAGAAAACAAATAAAACTCTTATTGTGCTGCTGTTTGAAGCAGAAGTGGGAACATGACACTGTTGAGCAAGTCACAAGTAGTCAAGTCTTGACTCTAAAGTCGAGACAGACATGTTCAAGCCCCAGAAAACAAAAGCCACATAATGAGCTCATGTGTTTGTGTGACATTTTAGGCTCAAGACACATTTCAGTCCAGTCTGTTTGACTGCAACATGCATAAAAATGCTTCTTTTTACATAAAATCATTAAAAAAAATCTTCATATTATCATTTGACATTTTTCTCTGTTGCTGGTTGTCATTTTTGGTTTGTGTACACAAAAACTTTGTAATTTGAGAAAATTAAGACTATGCACAGTAAACTAGTTTTAGTTGAAACACCAAACTATTGCTGACACACTGCATAACTTTCAAATGCACTATAATACACTCTAGTCTTCTTGCTTATGGGCAGTAATTTTGACAAAACAATGATGTACATAAGATTATTATCAACTATCCTGAATAAAAGACTCAGGCTGTTTGTTCTACAGTTCATCATTTTACACTCATGCAGTCCACGTTGTTATGTTTGCATAAAGCATCACCTGAAAGCCACTGTATTGTGTTTATATTTGACATTTTGGATGCTGTAGACTTGATTCTTGGCCAAACCTAAGTATTGTTTGTGTAAGCGACGTGGGTGTGAGTGAGGGAATAAATCAGTCCAATACGTTCTGGGTTCTCCTCATAACTTTAGTCACCTTCAACAAACACAGCTCAGTCCAGTCATCACACACTTCTCATTCTCTTTCTCCCCTTCTCTCCCCTCAAAACTCTACCCACTGTCTGTACAGCACCACCAAGCGGCTGACACTACAATATCACCCAAACACTGCATCACTAAACATATGCAAACGGGCAATGTTCAACAAAACACAGTAAACTGATGTTTAACCTTACGTTTACACAACTTTTGCCCATAAGACACAACTTAACTCTTACACATCGTCCCCCCCCTTACGCAAGAAGCGTCCTCGCTTCCAAATAGGTGTAATGAAATTGTCACTACTTTATGCTTAACAACAATATAAACAGATGACGTTGGCAAAACAACAACAAAGAACAGTGGAACAGGATACATTTTTTTTCCTTGTGTTTGCCTATAACATCAGTGTTTTGTTTTTTTTTACTTGTACTTCTCAATCAAGCATATGACACAGACCACAGTTCATTCAACAGTCCTGTAACGCACTGGGGGACGTACACAACGACCTGACTTAGTCCTTACTCCTGTGAAAGGCTGAACTGCCGGAGACAGTTCACTGGAATGTCCTGTGGCAACATTGTCTCCCACCTGTGTTGTGGTGCTAGTAGCACTCTGGGGCAGAGGGCAAACATTTGTCTGATCCCTAGGCGCAGTCACAGAGCACCCGGGCTTATTTGGGTGCCTGTATACATAAGGTCTGGAGCCTGAGAGTGCAGTGAGCAGTGGGGGACCTGGGCCGTTTGCTGGTACAGTCAGTTCTGAAGGTGAGGGTGGAACTGGATGTCTGTCAGCTGACCAGGCTGAACGATAAGGTTTCAGGCGATTGTAGCGAATGACCTTAGGTTTAGCTCTAGGGTCCCGTTGATCCAGAAGTTCATAGTCTACTCCAATGTCACCTGTGTCTGAGTCAAGCCGTCGTAGAACTTTAAAAGGGCCGGTCCACTTAGGTGACAGTTTTTGTCTAGCAAGGGCAGGAAGGTCAACCCACACTAAGTCACCTGGCTCATAGGCTGTGTGTTTCATCCGACGATCATAGTAGTGCTTTTGTTGAGCACCTGCTGCCTCAATGTTATGTGCAACAGAATGATGGTTTCAGTAATACCGAATTGGCATATTCACTTGGAGTACCTGGTGTGGCGTTTGAAAGTCCTGGTGAGTCTCCAAGGAGGAGATCTGCAGGCAGGTGGGCCACTCTGCCATGGGCCAGGAAGAAAGGAGTGCGTTTTGTGGAGGAGTGAACAGTCGTGTTGTATGCAAATTCAACTTGCCGTAGATGGTCATCCCATTGACCTCCTCTGGTATACAGATATTTTGCTAACTGGTCCTTGATGGTCCTGTTTGTTCGTTCCACCATGCCATCTGACATAGCATGATAAGGTGATGTCCTTGTTTTATGTATTCCCAGACGGTTGCACAGTTCTTTGACAAGATCTGAGTTGAACTGACGGCCTTGGTCAGTGTGCAAACTTTGAGGCACACCATGGTGGCTAATATAATCTTCAAACAAACATTTAGCCACAGTGGTTGCCCGTTGATCAGGAAGTGCATACAAGTTGAGGTACTTAGTAAAATAGTCCATTACAACAAGTACATACCGATTACCACGGTGTGAGTGGCAGTTCCGTCAGGTCTGCTGCAATTTTCTCAAAAGGCCTGGATGTGATTATGTTTTGCATAGGGGCCTGTTGGTGTGGTGTCTGTGGTTGCCGTGCTTCACAGGCTGTGCATTCAAGACACCACTGAGTTATGTCACGTGTCATGTGAGGCCAAAAGCATCTGATCTGTGCCCCTTGTAATGTTTTTTGTGAACTGAAGTGTCCCAAGAGTGAATGTCCATGTAAAGTTTGAAACACTTCCTTCTGCAAGTTACTAGGAACTACAATCTGTAAAACAGGGTCACCTGGTGGAGGTCTGACTTTGCGACACAAAAGACCATCAACAAGGGTGAGTTTAGGAAACTCTCTCCAGTACTGTCTCATTTCAGGTGAGGTTGCTTTAATGTTTGAGAATGGTGGCCTATGGTCAGTCAACACCCAGCTCCTGACTATTTGCAACTCAGGATCAGCTTTTTGAGCTTGGAGGAAATACTGCCTGTCAATATTCAGGAGTGAACTGTCCACCGTTACAGCTGCAGTATCTGGTGAAGCAGACTGCACGAGTGATATTAAATCCATAGCAGTCGAAGCAGTGGGTAAAGTCTCTGAGCAGGGTGCCAGCTCAGTGGCTGGAGTGCACATGGATGACTCTATTGGGTCTGTTTGAGTGTGAATGGAAACACACCTCACCTGATTGGCTGTAACCATAGGGGTGGTGCCTTCAGCTGTGAAGGGACGACGGGACATAGAGTCAGCCTTGGCGTGTTTTGTACCTTGTCTACAACTAGCAGGTGCCAGGTCACTCTTCCTGAGTAGGGGCAGGACATCATCACCCAGATAGCACAGTCCTCTCCCCATATCCAGAATCACACAGTGAGGCTTGAGAAAGTCAAAACCTAATATAAAGCCTTGACTGACATTTCTGATGACTTGCACTTCATGTTGCAGAGTTTGAGACCCTAGTTTAAAGGTGATGTCTATCATACCCAATGTATCCAAAGTTTGGCCAGTCACTGCTTGTGACATGATAAACTTCTTTTTAATGGGTCTTTTTGCTAGGGAAGGAAGTGACATTTTGGTTTCCTCACTGATGAACGAAATAGTGGAACCGGTATCTAGCATGATGTGCGTATTAGTGCACTCAACAATTCCACTTACATAGGAGGTGAAGTCTTTACTTACAGTGGCTTCAATGTTCACGCTTTCAGTCAGGGGGATTGTCATATCTGTAGTACCACTAGGGGTTGGTGGTGTACTGATGCAGTCTGTTATTTCAGTGAGGCAGATGTCTGGGGCTTCCAGAGAAGTAGCTGATGAACACCCCGCATCATCAGCTAACGGCCGTTTCCCTGTGGAAATCTGCCATGATCTTTGTAACCACTCTTAGTGGGATACTGACTGTCCCAGTCCTTTGGTTGTCGTGTTTGGCCTTGGTCCCCATACTCTTGGAATGAAACATGCTTGGCATAGGGACTCGGGCTTCGGCGGTGAGAGTCATAGTAGGGTCTACTGGGAGAGGGTTGCCTCCCTCTCTTTTCCTCATAAGGGCTAAAGGCATGGTCTGAGTAGTGAGTATCTCTGTAAGGTTGTCGGTACCTGTCAGGCTCCCTACGGGTGTGATCTTGATGGTGGCGAGTCCTCTGAGGAGAATAGTGTTCTGGGGAATGATTGGAACGTGAGTATCTGGAGGGGGAATGTCTGTAGCCTGAGCTCCATCTATTTGCATCCCTATCTGGGCTTCTCCCATAAGGTGAGGGAGATCTTTGAGGACGCACATGCATGTGCCTGTCACGGTGGTGCTCCCTGCTTCGCTCATCCAGCTTCAGTCTCAGTGCATCCATATTCTTACTTAAGTCTTTAACAGTAGCAGTGAGGTTCTGAACTGTTTTCCCGAGTTCAATGTCATTTTCATGTACTGAATTTACTGACTGCATTGTGCCAATATCTCTGATGGTAACATTTGGTGAGGACACTGGCATTACTAATCTAGCTGCTTGGCGAGCCCGTTCAGCTTGGGAGGCGACTTGAAAAGCCTCAGTGAAAGTTTTCACCCCTCTTTCATGACATTTGACTTGAAGTTCCTGATCCAGACCAGCAATGAAGCGAGACATTTTCATACACTCGGAAGCATTGTGCTCAAAATCTGGGAAAGCTTCTTTGACAAGCCTGCATACGTCTGCAGCATAAACTTCCATTGCTTCATTAGGTAGTCTATGCCGGGCATTAGGGAATGTCTGAAATGATGCAATTACATCCTTTTGGCCAAAAGCTGTCTGCAAGTGCTTCTTTGCTTCAGTATAAAGAGTCCTGAGTTTCCCGGGGCAGATTATCCCATACAATGAACAGTTCTGGTGGTAGTCTAGTGGGTAACTCAGCTTCTAATACTGTATTCATGTCCACACCACTGTCCTTGTAACGGGCCTCTTGAATTACCTCATAGCGGCGAGCCCATAGTTGAAAAGACTCAGGCCATCGTTGTGAAATGGTGGCGGTAAGGGAATGCCCCTGGGCGCTCCCTGTGTTCTGCTAGATGGCGGCACACCTGGCGCTGAGGCCCCCCTCGTGCTTGTGCTGGCTCGCTGCTCACCGGTGGAAAATGCTTCCTCGTCAGACATGATGAGTTTCCTTCGTCTCGTTTATTATTTTTTTCTTTAGCCCTCGGACGGAGTTAGATGACCGAAACACGGTTTCTAAACTCACTTGAAGCTAACAAAACAAAAAAAACGGACTTGGTAACGACTAGCTGACTAACTGTACTGAAAGCTAAAGCTAAGCTAGCGGTTAGCGTAGCTATCGTTAGCCTATAGCTTTAGGGACTCAAAAAGTTGAGCAGAATCCCAAAGGACTATATTCCACAGAAGGAAATCCCACCGCTGCCACCAGTGTAAGCGACGTGGGTGTGAGTGAGGGAATAAATCAGTCCAATACGTTCTGGGTTCTCCTCATAACTTTAGTCACCTTCAACAAACATAGCTCAGTCCAGTCATCACACACTTCTCATTCTCTTTCTCCCCTTCTCTCCCCTCAAAACTCTACCCACTGTCTGAACAGCGCCGCCAAGCGGCTGACACTACAATATCACCCAAACACTGCATCACTAAACATATGCAAACAGGCAATGTTCAACAAAACACAGTAAACTGATGTTTAACCTTACGTTTACACAACTTTTGCCCATAAGACACAACTTCACTCTTACATTTGTATAAATCTGCTGTATTACATGCCATCAGGAATTTAGAAACTACTGGGATATAAATTCAATCAAATTCATGTTTGTTATACAATAAACAAATAAGGAGTTCATAGAAAAGTGTCAATAATTATTCAAATGAAATGTCTCTGTAATCCTTTAGAGCAAGAAATAGTCACAAAAACAGAGAAAAGCATAAGGCACTGTGGAATAAAAATGGATTCTATCATAATCATTAAAAGTAGTACAGAAAACAATGTAGATATGCCAATATGATTATTTATTGTAGAATCAAATAATCATCATTTTTTATAATTTTTGTGTTCATTCTCCCTGTTGGTCACACTGCCCTAAAAGAGAAAAAGAATAACATTAAATATGTGAAAATACAATCAACATTTAATAGAAATATCTGGTAAAGCGTCTGGCGGTTTGACTAATTTGAATAATTGACATTATTGACTGATCGATTGACCGAACACAGAATTACAGATGAGCGAAACTTACAAGAAATCCTTTCATTCTGTAGATTTTGGCGAAAGGCGATTCCTCAACACAACCCAAAACACTGCAAGGTGTGTCCACATGTGGAAACCCCTCAACTACCTGAAGGGGGGGGGAACATAACCATGAATATGTAGAGAATAAAATGCTGAACATGAAGTGTGAGGAGCCATGCTTACATTGTCCAGTGTGTCTGAAAGGCTGTCCAGTTCCCTTTTCCCTCCTGGGCTCAGTCCATATGACCAGTGCTGACAGCAGACCTGTGGCACCACTGAGCCCAGAAGCAGCAACCACAGTGCCAGGGTTTGCATAGCCATTCTGAGGAGGGAAAAAGCTTTATATTACACATATAAGCAGGTCAGTAATCTTCTTATTTTTCCTAATCTAACCCCAAATACTGTCATAGTCCTCAGTTTTAGATTACACATGCCCAGATTTATGCATCACATCAGTGAAGTTTTTACCTTCTGTGCATAAGGCAAGCTGCTTTTCTGATTTGTTCTTGGCTGCTGTCCTTTGTGGAAGCCGATGCTGCTGCTGCTGAGCATTTTCCAAGGTTTATATGCTGCTTCCTTTCGTGTCAAAAGCCCAACACTTCACTGCAGGGGGTCACAAAGTGGGATTAAGCAACATTTACTGGTAACTTGCAGAGCTATTAAAAAGATTACAGTGTGTGATTTTTGTCCTTCCACAAAAAGAACAAGTGTTCATCATCAGACCAGCTTTGTGTATGGCCGTGAAGTACCTCCAGTCGTTTTCCAATACTTGCTGATAAACCAAAGATTCACAAATTAATGACAGAGAAAAAGACGAGGTGATAAAGACTTACTCTTCTTCATAGCAGTTTATTTATAACAGTCATTTATGGAAATATATTTCCACAGTCGAGTGCAATAATCATACTCAGGGAGAACTACACCGCCCCCTGTCTCAAACAAAAAAACAAACAACCTCTGCCCCATATTGCATTCAGAGAGATGTATTAAAATAAATAACCATAGCTCTTTGTGATTTTCACACTCATGGTGAAATACACAACATGATTGCCTTCATCATTCATTCTCACAGGCTGGGTACCTACGATTGAACTGAGTGAATAGTATTGCATCGGGGCAGCTTTGAGCTACAGCTAAAGAAACTTCACCAGTCAAAGGCGAGGATAGCTCTTCACACATGCAAACAGACAATGTCCAGTAAGAACTGAAGTGAGATTGTTCCTTAACAAAACATCTGCCCAATCTATTAATAGTGATTTTTTTTTTTTGGAAGCACTGGATTTGATTTACATAAGATAACAAGCATTAAACATTTTTGGTGAAAAGATATAACATGTTACAAATCAAATATATACTTGTGCAAATACGTTCAAAAGCATGATTAAGTGATATACGTCATGTAAATGGAACATGTTTTCAGGCAAGTCCACAACATGTGAACACGGCCTTCTGTTAAAGCACACCATGTTGGATTATTTTCTCACAATGGGATATGAGGAGTAATGAATGTCGTACATAAACATTACAATAAGTAGTGACCACAGTCAAACGCATGCAACTGTGGATCTCTCACACACCGGATTACAAAAAAAACAAAACAAAAGAGGTTGATTCACAGAGCGCAAAACGAGGGAGAGCTTTTTAAGAACACAATATTCAAAAGTAGGAAAAGAGAAACCTCACAGCTGTAAATCATGTATTGCATACCCAAGCTGTGTTTGAAAACTAGCCTGTCGCATAGTTTTATGGTGCATTAACAGCACGTCTGGCCTTTGAGACTGTGCTGTTGTATGGCTTTGGCTTGCATTGCTCCCTTTATAGTGTGTTGTATCCAGCAAAAGTAAGTTACATACTTAAAGAGGAACGTACAGCGTGACAGTTATTGGTAAATGACCCCTTCAGTTTCTGCTACAGCAGCATTCAGTGAAGCTCAGTACTCTGAACTTTACTGCAAAAGTCTGGTTTTTGACTCCCATTAACATGTCAAGTAATATGAAATGAATATAAGTTATGCAAAAACATGAAATGAGTATAGTTGTTGGATCGCATCCAGACACATCTACATACACTAGGAACATTATTTTGTTTTGGTGATATATGTAGCTGAACATTTTAAAACATCCTACCATACAAACATACATGGACAACCCTGGATAAATTCTAGTGCAAGATATTTAAAGCTAATGTAACATAGGTGGAATGCCAGGGATGTGCATACAACTACCTGTGCTGTACACAGGTATAGAGAGATTGATAGTAGGGGGATATACTGTAAGAGGAACTGAGTAATAAAGAAGCCATCTGTGTCCAGACCGGACTTGTAGGCGTGTAACTGAGTTATCTGTCACTCTGGGACATGTGCAGCGGGGTCAGCATCTCTTCAAAAATGGCTCCTTTCACGTTGGATCCTCTCAGGTTTGCTTCTTGTAGATCACAGCCAGACAGGTCGCAGTTCTGCAAAGACGCAGCAGGGACGTAACAGTAAGACAGGAAGATTACATGAACTGGTGAAAAGCTTGTAATGTAAGTAGAGAACTGTAATGTATTATGAATGTCGTACAAAAGCCTGTTGAAAAATGTTCACACACTTGCTGGCAATTTCATACAAGTGTCATGGTGAAGTCCTGTTGCCTTATGAAAGCTTTCAGTTGCTTGTGTAAAGCTTGACATTAAGGGTTAAAATGTCAATGTTATTTTATCAAAGAAAGAATGAATGTCATTTGTTTCATAACAAACAGTTAACATTTAGTTCAAAAAGTTTTTTCTTCAAGAAAAAATGGTTTGGCAGAAAATTAAAGGAATAGTTCAACATTTTGGGGAATACACTTCGTCACAGACAACTTAAGGCACAAAAGCAATTGAATTCCCATACAAATATAAAGACCAACTTCATTGTACTCATATTAATTGATTATTTACTTATTCAACTCTATGCAACTTTAGCTTAAATTTTGGGGATCCTGCTACTGGGCTATCAGTAGGGAAATTGTTTGGGGAAAAAAAAAAAGAGGGATTCAGTTCAGGCTGACTATTATGTTCAGAGTCAAGTAATCTATCAATTATTTTTACAATTGTTTAGTCTACAAAATGTCAGAAAATAGTGAAAAATGCACAGCACAAGTTCCCCAGAGCCCATGTTTGCACATTGCTCGTTTTTTTCCAAACAGTCCAATCCCCCCAAAAAACTCTTCAACTTACACTGATATAAAACAAAGGAAAGCTTAATGTGTGAAGGGCTGGAAACAGAGAATGTTTGGTATTATTTCTTAAGAAATTACTATAACAATTGATTTATCATCAAAATACTTGCAGATGAATTTTCTTTCAGTGGTGTAGTGGATTCATCTTAAAAACATCTGCAGGACAATTATTCAGATCTGCTTTGTTGCCCCATGATAAATACTAACTGTCATCTGCGTCAACATGTCTGTTTAAATGAACATTTTTAGAGATAATCCCTTCCGATAGCCTTGACTTAAATGTAAAGGATAAAAGATGATGGAGAAGAGAGGTGGATGGGAGAGGGAGGAAGAAGGAAGAGAATTTTTTTTTGAATTTTTAAAACACCTTTATTTATCTAGTCATCAGATCAACAAGCATTAAAAAACAACACCAGATTCAGCCCAGCATGCGTCCAAAGCAGAGCTCCTCCTCATCAATGGAGCACAGAACATTTTTATAACACCACACAGAGACAAAACAGTCCAGATCATTCATCAACCTGTAATAGTTGTGATCAATTTTCAGTCTGCTTGTTATCATTCTGATCAGTATGGTGATAACATCAAAGTCCAAAGAACCATTTATCTTGTTCTTTCTGCTGATATAAATGGCCATCTTAGCTTGGCCCAACAGAAAGTTGAACAACTTTCACGCACTTATCACGAGTCCTCCTCGAGAGGTAAAGGAAAGGGAGGAAAATTACAGATACAGTTGAAAGAAGGTAAAGGAAAGAAAGGATGACAGGAAGACAGAAGAGAGGTGGATGGGAGAGGGAGGAAGAGGGAGGAGAGGAAAAGTTGATGAGAGACAGGGAGATGAAGAAATGAAGGAAAATTAAGGACAGGAAAGTAGATCAATAAACAGAAAAACAGTAAAGACAGAAGATTAAGGAGGGGAAGGATGGACGGGTAAAACAAGAAAGATGAAATAGAGGAGGAATGTAGAATAAAAGGATAGAAAAGGAAGAAAATGAATAAGAGGACAGGGGGAAATGTGAAGGATAGAAGATGATGGAGAAGAGAGGTGGATGGGAGAGGGAAGGAAGAGAGGAAAAGTTGATGAGAGACAGGGAGATGAAGAAATGAAGGAAAAGGGACAGGAAGGTGGAGATGTAAATAAAAAAGAAGGGTGGATGTTAAATGAAAGAAGATTATAAAAAATCCCTTCCATTCATGAAGAACTGAAAGGATGAAGAGGTAAAGGAACAAAAGATGTAAGGAAAGAAAGGAAAATGGACAGGAAGGATGGTAGGGTAAGGAAGAGAAAAATAGAGAAGGTGGAGAGGTAAAAGAAAAAAAGGAAAAAGAAAGGAGAGGGTGGGTGGATGGATGGCAAAGGAAGAAGAAAGGAAAATCAAGTGAAGGAGGATGGGAGAGAGCCCTACCTCCCAACCATGAAGGAAAAATGATGGAGATGAAGATGGAAAGGAAAAGTAGTGGAAGAAGAGATGATGGATAGAAAGGTACAGAGGAAGGAAGTGGAAGGAACATTTAAGAGAAAGAAAGAAAAAGACCGTAAGAGTAGAGGTGTAAAGGAGAGAGGGTGAGAGAAAAACTAAGTTTAAAGATAAAACGGTGGAAGATGATAGAATATAAAGGAAAGGAAAAGTGGATGGGTGAAACAGAGGGATTAAGGAGAGAAAATAGAGAGGAAGATGAAGGAGCAGGATAGGTAGAGGGTGGAATGGTGTAAGAAACAAGATTAAAGATAAGAAGCATGGAGATGTAAAAGATAGGAAATAAGAGACAAAGGGTGAAGAGTGAAAGGAAGGAATGTGGAGGATGGAAGGAGTATGAAAGGAAAAGTAAGAAGAATGAAGGAGAGAAAGAGTGGAGGTGTTAAGGGTGGAGGATGAAGGATAGAAAAAGTGGAGGAAAATGAAGGAAGACAGGGTGGATGGTTCAAGAATCAAGAAAAAAAATAGTGTAAAAGTAAGAGATAAAGGACAGGAGGAATGGAAAATAAAGAATGAGTTGGAGGAGATGGAGGGTGGAGAGGTGAAAGAGTAGATGAGTTAGGGAGTAAGATGAGATGGAGAGAGTGAGTAACAAGATTAAAGATAAGAAGCATGGAGATGTAAAGGACAAGAAATGAGAGAAAGGGTGAAGAGGGAAAGGAAATAATGAGGATGGAAGGAGTATGAAAGGGAAAGTAAGAAGAATGAAGGAGAGAAAGAGAGGAGGTGTTCAGGATGGAGGATGAAGGAGAGAAAGGGTGGATCGGAGATGAAAGATGGAAAGGGTTGAGAATCATAGAATAAGAGATGAAGGATAGAAAAAGTGGAGAGGAAAATGAAGGAAGATGGGATGGGAGAGGTAGGAAGAAGACAGACAGGAACATGAAGGATTTAAAGGATAGAGGGGAAAGAAGAAAGATGAAGCTTGGGAGAGGGGAGAGGGAGGAAGATTGAGGAAAGAAAAAGTTGACAGGAGAAAGGGAGATGAGAGGAAGGGTGGAAAGGAAATAAGGAGAATTAGGGACAGAAAGGAGGGATGGTTAAAGGAAGATAAAAAATCCTCTTATCCATGAATGATAGAAAGGTTAGAGGGGGAAAAGAAAAAACAATGGATGGATAGCAGAGGAAGGAAGGAAGAAGAAAGAAAGGAAAATCAAGTGAAGAAGGATGAGAGAGAACCCTACTTCCCATCCATGAAGGATAGAAAGGCTGAGAGAAAAACTAAGGAAGTTTAAAGATACAAACAGTAGAAGATGATAGAATATGAAGGAAAGGAAAAGTAGATGGGTGAAACAGAGGGATTAAGGAGAGAAAGGATAGAGAGGAAGATGAAGGAGCAGGATAGGTAAAGGGTGGAAAGGTATAGGAAACAAGATTAAAAGAAGCATGGAGATGTAAAGGACAAGAAATAAAAGAAAGGGTGAAGAGTGAAAGGAAATAATGTGGAGGATGAAAGGAGTATGAAAGGGAATGTAAGAAGAATGAAGGACAGGAAGAGTGGAGGTGTTAAGGGTGGAGGATGAAGGAGAGAAATTGGAGAAGGAGATGAAAGATGGAAAGGGTTGAAAATCGAAGAATAAGATGAAGGATAGAAAAAGTGCAGAGGAAAATGAAGGAAGATGATGAAGAGAAAGGGTGGATGGTTGAAGAATCAAGAAAAAGAATAGTGTAAAGGTAGGAGATAAAGGACAGGAAGGATGGAAGGGTTAAAAGAGAAAGATGGAGGACAGGAGGAATGGAAAATAAAGAATATGAGTTGAAGGAGGTGAAGAGTGGAAAGATGAAAGAGAAAATATGAAAGTGAGGAAGAATAGACAAGTTAGGGAGTGATATGAGATGGAGAGAGTGACTGAATAAAGAAATGAGAGAAAAGGATGATGTCTAAAGGAAAAAAGTGGAAGAGTGAGAAAGATGTAGGAGAGGAACAGTTGAGGGGAGTGGGAGGGAGAAGGAAGTGAAGGGTGGAGAGGTAAAGGAAAGGGAGGAAAATTACATACAGTTGAAAGAAGGTAAAGGAGAGAAAGGATAGAGGAAGAAAAGATGGAGCTGGATGATAGAAGGTAGAGTGATATAGGAAACAAGATTAAAGTTAGGAAGTGTGGAGATGTAAAAGAGGAAATAGGATAGAAAGGGTGGAGAGGAAAATGAAGGAATGTAGGAGGAGGATGAGAGGAGCATGGAAGGGAAAAAATGAAGGAGAGGAAGAGTGGAGGGGAGATGAAGGGACGGATGGATAAGAGAAAAAAGAAGAAGACAGACAGGAACATGAAGGATTTAAAGGGTAGAGAGGAAAGAAGAAAGATGAAGCTTGGATGGGAGAGGGAGGAAGATTTAGGAAAGAAAAGGTTGACAGGAGAAAGGGAGATGAGAGGAAGTGTGGAAAGGAAGGAAGGAAGAATTAGGGACAGAAAGGAGGGAAGATGGAGGAGCAGGATAGGTAGAGGGTGGAGTGGTATAGGAAATGAGAATAAGGATAGGAAGCATGGAGATGTAAAGGATAGAAAATAAAAGAGAAAGGGTGAAGAGGGAAAGGGAAGAATTAGGAGGACGGAAGGAGTATGAAAGGGAAAATAAGAAGAATGACGGAGAGAAAGAGTGGAGATGTTAAGGGTGGAGGATGATTGATTTTTAAACTCAACATTTATTAACCACTATGTACACTGTAAAAAAAACGTAATACACTACATTAACACATACATTATATAATTACATATCAGGTATCAAAGTTACATCAGCACATGTCCAAAACTCAACTGTCCATCTATTACAGAGCAGAGCACCCCCCCCCCCATAACCCCAAATCAGCTGGAAAGTCTCCAGGTCATGAGCAGCTCTGTAAAAACTAAACTCTACCAGCAGTCTGGACTTCACCATTCTGACAAAAACAGGAACCACATCAACATTCAGCTCTTCCTCCACCTTCCTCCTGCGGCTCACATACACCGCCATCTTTGCCTGTCCCAAAACAAAGTTCAATATCTGACACTTGTTCTTCTGTTGGCGAGTGTATTTAAAACCACAAATAAAAACCTGCTTCATAAAAATTTCTCCATATCTGCTAAAAATGGTTTCCAACAACACAAACAGAGCCGTCAGACGAGAGCACTCTGAGAAACAGTGAAACACCGTCTCTCTTTGGCTGCAGAAGGGGCATTTCTCCTCCACAGCAGCATTAATAACAGAGATAAAAAAAGAGTTCACTGCTACAATGCTATGTAGGATCCTCCACTGCAGGTCCGCATGTTTCTTTGTTAAAGGAGGTTTATACAAAGACCTCCATGCTGGTTTGACGTCAGGGTCTAAGTCCAGATAAGTCCTCCACGGGGTGTCACTGCGTCCATTCAGTTTGTTCTGGTTCAAGGTTTTAACCATCAACTTATACAGAGTCTTTCCTGAGGCGTCCTCCAAAGAAGCTCCCACAGGGTCGACAGGCTCAAGTAAAGGACCAGAGCAGTTTTTGAAATCCGGAAACAGTCCAATGGTGGGATAGGGGTCCGTACAGTTTGGCAGCAGCGCGCCATCACAAAAGTCAGTTAACAGAAGGCATTGATGTCCTGTCAGCTTCTGTTTCTAATGTTTCAGTAACTGGTTTATGACTCGTAGGATAAGGATAAGGATAAGAAGCATGGAGATGTAAAGGATAGGAAATAAAAGAAAGGGTGAAGAGGGAAAAGAAATAATGAGGATGGAAGGAGTATGAGGGAAAGTGGAGAGGAAGAGTGGAGATGTTAAGGGTGGAGGATGAAGGAGAGAAAGGGTGGACCGGAGAAGGAGATGAAAGATGGAAAGGGTTGAAAATCATAGAATAAGAGATGAAGGATAGAAAAAGTGGAGAGGAAAATGAAGGAAGATGGGATGGGAGAGGTAGGAAGAAGACAGACAGGAACATGAAGGATTTAAAGTGTCAGGCTCGGGGAAGCAGGAGTGGACCCAAACGCAGAGGCCGGAATGCAGATATGATGAAAAACTCTTAATTGTGGATGGTCACGGACAGGTAAACAGGGCTGAACAGAACTAGCAGAAGGAACAACACAAAACGATCCAACAAATACTGAACAGGGAAACAGAAGAAAAACCCAGAAAACAAACTCAATGCCATCTATACTAACCCATCCAAAACCAAGCACAAACACAAACCCAAGCACACAACCCAACAAACTAATGATTCAATCCTCTAAAAGCCACCACCCAAATCATACAAGAAAACCCTATGAACTGAGGGACTAAACAGACGTGCAAAACCAGGAGAGCCCACAGAACACAACATAAGACCAAAAAAACAGCCAAAGTCCAGGCAAGATGTGACAGAACCCCCCCCTTAAGGGACAGATCCCAGACGTCCCACAAACACCACCAAGGGACACAGGATGGACGGCCGACGCAAGACGGGGGGAGGAGGAGGCCAAAAGTGACAGTCCATAGGCCATGAAAGAGCAGGTAGCTAGGGAAGTGGCGCAGGGGTAGGTAGCCAGCATGCAGGGAGCAAAGGAGGTGGTGCTCAGGAAGGGCCAGGACATGGGGAACCAGGAAGATGGTGCACAGGCAGATGGCCAGGACACTGGGAGCCAGGGAGATGGCACTCAGGTAGAAAGTCTGAGGCCAGACAGGGGCAGAGCATAAGAGTCCAGGTGGACGGCCAGGGGGCTGGACAGAGGCAGAGCCATAAAGTTCAGGGGGATGGCCTGGAGGCAAGACAGGCAGACTCTGGCGGCGACGCCACAGGGGATGCTGCACACTCGGGCGGCGACGCCACAGGGGATGCTGCACACTCGGGCGGCGACGCCACAGGGGATGCTGCACACTCGGGCGGAGACGCAACAGGGGATGCTGCAGACTCTGGAACGGGGGGCTGGCACAGCTCCGGAACAAGGGATAGCTGCGCTGGCCCAGCAGGGACGGAGGGTTGCTGCACGCCAGCAGGGACGCTGGGGAGCAGAGACTCTGGGGCGCGGAGACTCTGAGGCGCTGGAGAGGACAGGCCAGGTGGCAAGGTGACCCAAGGAACGGTGTGGTCGTCTGCGTTGACGACCGGACCTCTGGTTGGCGCTCCGAGGGCCTCCCAGAGCCAACCGGGTGCCCAGGTAGGGGTTTTGGGTTGGTGCTGGCTCAGGAGTGGCAGGCTGCTGGCTAGCTGGCTCCTTGCTAGCAGTCTTAGATAACTGATAATAAAAGTACTTCAGCAAAGTCATCTGAGCTGGAATGTCCGGAGTGGAAGCCGAATGGCAGTGCTGGTGGTTGGCAAGCTTGGAGGCCCGTCTGGCTGATCGAGGTCCCCCCAGTACCAGACGGGTTCCTTGAAAACAGTTTGTCTCTGCTGGGTCCATTACTGGTTGGATCGTTCTGTCAGGCTCGGGGAAGCAGGAGTGGACCCAAACGCAGAGGCCGGAATGCAGATATGATGAAAAACTCTTTTAATTGTGGATGGTCACGGACAGGTAAACAGGGCTGAACAGAACTAACAGAAGGAACAACACAAAACGATCCAACAAAGACTGAACAGAAAACCCGAACTTAAAGAAACTGAACTAACAAGGAGATGAGGTGCAGGTGGGGAGATGGGTGGAGAACTGGAGAGGGGAATGAACATACAGGGAGCTGATTGGCTGAGGACACACAGGGAGCGGGGCAGGGCTGACGAGGCTAACACAGGGCAGGTGTGGGGAAGACAGCAGGGCAGGGCTAACGAGTCCAAATGCAGGGCAGGTGTGGAGGAGCACATGAACACACAAGGGAAACAGAAGAAAAACCCAGAAAACAAACTCAATGCCATCTATACTAACCCATCCAAAACCAAGCACAAACACAAACCCAAGCACACAACCCAACAAACTAATGATTCAATCCTCTAAAACCCACCACCCAAATCATACAAGAAAACCCTATGAACTGAGGGACTAAACAGACGTGCATAACCAGGAGACCCCACAGAACACAACATAAGACCAAAAAAACACCCAAAGTCCAGGCAAGATGTGACATTAAAGGGTAGAGAGGAAAGAAGATGAAGCTTGGATGGGAGAGGGAGGAAGATTTAAGTAAAAAAAAAAGTTGACAGGAGAAAGAGAGATGAGAGGAAGGGTGGAAATGAAGGCGAATTAGAGACAGAAAGGAGGGATGGTTAAAGGAAGATAGAAATGCTCTTATCCATGAATGATAGTAAGGTTAGAGAGTGACAAGAAAAAACAATGGATGGATAGCAGAAGAAGGAAGAAGAAAGAAAGAAAAATCAAGTGAAGAAGGATGGGAGAGAACCCTACTTCCCATCCATGAAGGATAGAAAGGATGGAGAGAAGTTGAAAGAAACAAAAGTTGGATAGGAGAGAGAAAAACTAAGTTTAAAGATACAACAGTGGAGGATGATAGAACAAACAGAGGGATTAAGGAGAGAAAGGATAGAGGGGAAGATGGAGGAGCCGGATAGGTAGAGGGTGGAATGGTATAGGAAACAAGATTAAAGATAAGAAGCATGGAGATGTAAAGGATAGAAAATAAAAGAAAGGGTGAAGAGAAAAAGGAAGGAATGTGGAGGATGAAAGGAGTATGAAAGGGAAAGTAAGAAGAATGAAGGACAGGAAGAAAGGAGATGTTAAGGGTAGAGGATGAAGGAGAGAAAGATGGAAAGGCTTGAGAATCTAAGAATAAGAGATGAAGGATAGAAAAAGTGGAGGAAAATGAAGGAAGATGAAGAGAAAGGGTGGATGCTTCAAGAATCAAGAAAAAGAATAGTGTAAAGGTAGGAGATGAAGGACAGGAGGAATGGAAAACAAAGAATGAGTTGAAGGAGATGGAGGGTGGAGAGGTGAAAGAGAAAACAAAAGAGAGGAAGAGTAGATGAGTTAGGGAGCAAGGTGTAAAGACTGATAATTACACCTTGAGGTGGACGGGCAGTCCACGCCTTTACTTGAAGAGTTTACCAACTTTTATGTAAACAGTGTCACGGCTCTTGTCAATCAGATGTAATTGTCTTTTTAACGTGCTGGCGTGCTACGGTAAGCGTATTGTATCATTTCCGGTTGCCGACTGTGTCTACTGATAGCGTTGTTGCTGCTCTCATCTCAGTTGATTTTCCTATATATATCACATTACTGTGGACTAATATCTGCTGTATATTTAAACTTTCGCTAGTTTTACACAAGCACTCTCAGCGCTTTTCTCTTAGCGACTTTTCTCGCTAATCGCACAAGTTGTTAGTCACTTTAGCTCTGCAGCTAGCACTAGCAGCTAACTTAAACTAAGCAGTTAGCGATGGCTTCTCTCTCTCCCTCTCGTTCTCCTGCTCTCTTGCTCGGTGTGTCAAATGTTTAGTTATTCCTCTGCCTCCTTTAGTGATAGTGGTAAGTGTAATAAGTGTAGTTTATTTGCAGCACTGGAGGCAAGGCTTAGTGAATTGGAAGCGCGGCTCCGCACCATGGAAAAACAATCAACTGCTAATATAGTTAGCCAGCCCCTAGTATCCGGTGCGGGCCGACCTAGCGTAGCTCCCAGTCCCCCGGTAGCTCCCGAGCAGCCGGGAAGCCAGGGCGGCTGGGTGACTGTCCGAAGGAAGCATAGCCCTAAGCAGAAGCCCACGGTTCACCACCAACCAGTTCATGTTTCTAACAGGTTCTCCCCACTCAGCGACACACCCGCCGAGAAACAAACTCTGATTATTGGCAGCTCCATAGTCAGAAACGTGAAGTTAGCGACACCAGCAGCTATAGTTAAATGTATTCCTGGGGCCAGAGCGGGCGACATTGAGTCAAATTTAAAACTGCTGGCTAAGAATAAACGTAAATATGGTACGATTGTCATCCATATCGGCGGCAACGACTCCCGATTACGCCAATCGGAGATCACCAAAATTAATGTTGAGTCGGTGTGAACATTTGCAAAAACAATGTCGGACTCCGTAATTTTCTCTGGACCGCTGCCTAATCTGACCAGTGATGTCATGTATAGCCGCATGTCACAATTTAACCGCTGGTTGTCGAGGTGGTGTCCAGCAAACGATGTGGGCTTCATAGATAATTGGCAGACTTTCTGGGGAAGACCTGGTCTGATTAGGAGAGACGGCATACATCCCACTTTGGATGGAGCTGCTCTCATATCCAGAAATATGGCCAAGTTTATTAGTAAACCAAAACCATGACAACCCAGAGTTGAGACCAGGAGGCAGAGCTGCAGTCCTACACGCTTCTCTGCGCTTCCATTAGAGCAGTTACCCACCCAAAACCACATAGAGACTGTGTCTGTCCCCCGACCACATAAATCAATTAAATCCAAAGTAAACAAAAGAAGAGTCATTCATGAAAATCTAGTAAAACTTAAAACCACTACTGCAATAGTACAACAAAATAAGATAATTAAATGTGGACTCTTGAACATTAGATCTCTTTCATCTAAAGCTGTTTTAGTAAACGATTTAATTTCAGATCATCATATTGATTTATTTTGTCTCACTGAAACCTGGCTGTGTCATGCCTAAATGAATCCACTCCCCCCAGTCATATTAATACTCATATTCCTCGAGACACTGGCCGAGGAGGAGGAGTTGCAGCCATTTTCAACTCAAGCCTAATCATCAACCCTAGACCTAAATTTAATTATAACTCATTCAAAAGCCTTGTTCTTAGTCTCTCTCAGCCAACCTGGAAAACTTTACAGCCAGTTCTATTTGTTATAGTGTATCGTCCTCCTGGCCCGTAGAGTTTTTGTCGTATTTAGTCCTTAGTACAGATAAAGTAATTATAGTAGGTGATTTTAATATTCATGTGGACGTTGATAGTGACTCAGCACTGCATTTATCTCATTATTAGACTCAATTGGCTTCTCTCAGTGTGTAAATAATCCCACTCACCGTCTTAACCACACCCTAGACCTTGTTCTGGCTTATGGGATTGAAATTGAACATTTAATAATTTTTCCACAAAATCCTATTTTGTCAGATCATTTTTTTAATAACTTTTGAATTCCTATTACTGGATTATACACCATTAGACAAAAATGTCCTCACTAGATGTCTATCTGATAGTGTTGTAGATAAATTTAAGGAAGCAATTCCGTCAGTACTGAATTCACTGCCATGTCTCAATACTACAGAGGACTCTTATGTTAACTTTAGTCCCTCCCAAATTGATAATCTTATTGATAGTGCTGCAGGCTCACTAAGACAAACACTCGACTCCATCGCCTACTTAAAAAAGAAGATAACAAAACATAAGAGGTTAGCTCCATGGTATAACTCCCAAACCCGCAAATTAAAGCAAACATCGCGAAAATTGGAAAGGATTTGGCGTTCCACCAAAGTAGAAGAATCTCGCTTAGTCTGGCAAGGTAGTCATATGGGAAGGCCCTCTGTAATGCCAGAGCCGCCTATTACTCAGCATTAATAGAAGAGAATAAAAACTGCCCTAGGTTCCTTTTCAGCACTTTGGCCAGGCTGACAAAGAGTCATAACTCTACTGATCCATGTATTCCTATAGCTCTCAGTAGTAACGACTTTATGAGCTTCTTTAATGATAAAATTCTAACTATTAGAGACAAAATTAACCACCTCCTGCCCTCGACAGGCACCGTTCTCTCCCCAAACACAGGAACCTTAGTAACAGCAGTAAATCCTGACATATATTTGGACTGTTTTTCTCCAGTAGACTTGTCTGAACTAACTTCAATGATTTGTTCAGCTAAACCATCAACCTGTCTCTTAGATCCCATCCCAACTAGGCTGCTTAAGGAAGCCTTACCCTTAGTGAGCACTTCTTTACTAGATATGATCAATTTGTCTTTAGTAACAGGCTATGTACCACAGTCCTTTAAAGTAGCTGTAATTAAACCTCTTAAACCTAGGTCAAAGCAGATGGCCGCCCACCAAGAGCCGGGGTCTGCTTGAGGTTTCTACCCGTTAAAGGGGAGTTTTTCCTTACCGCTGTCGCCAAGTGCTTGCTCATGAGGGAATTGTTGGGTCTCTGTAAATTAAAGAGTACGGTCTTGACCTGCTCTATGTGAAAAGTGCCTTGAGATGACTTCTGTTGTGATATGGCGCTATATAAATAAAAATTGATTGATTGATTGATTGATTGATTGAAGGTGGAGATTGAGAGAGTGAATGAGTAAAGAAATGAGAGAAAGGCCAGAGAGATACAGGAAGAATAATGAAGGATAGGAAGAGTTGAGGGGGAAAGTAGGCAGATGAAAGACAGGAACATAAAGAATGAATTAAAGAGATGATGTTGAGAAATAGAGAAAGGAATATGAAGAAGCAAAAGAAAGGGAAATGAATAAGAGGACAGGGGGAAATGTAAAGGATAGAAGATGACAGAAGAGAGGTTGATGGGAGAGGGAGGAAGATGTAGGAGAGGAAAAGTTGATGAGATACAGGGAGATGAAGAAATGAAGGAAAAAAGGACAAGAAAGTAGATCAATAAACAGTTAAGACAGAAGATTAAGGAGGGAAGGAATGGATGGGTAAAATAAGAAAGATGAAGGAGAGGAGGAATGTAGAATAAAAGGATAGTTGGAGAAGGAGGGTGGAGAGGTGAAAGAAAACATGAAAGAGAGGAAGAGTAGATGAGTTAGGGAGCAAGATGTTGATGGAGAGAGTGAATATAGAAATGAGAGAAAAGGATGATGTCTGAAGGAAGAAAGTGGAAGAGTGAGAAAGATGTAGGAGAGGAACAGGAAAGGAAAAAGAAAATTACAGATACAGCTGAAAGAAGGTAAAGGAGAGAAAGGATGGAGAGGAAAAGGGGAGAGAGAAAGAGTTGGTGGGAAAGAAAGGGAGACAGAGAGGTAAAAGAATATCAATGACAGGAAGTGGAGAGTAATGAGATGAGAAAGAAGAAGGACAGAGAGGAAGGAAGTTGATGATAGAACAAATGGAAAGGAAAATGAAACAAGAACAGGTAGAGTGGAGAGGTGTGAGGAGGATTAAGAAGATGAACAGAGAGGAAAGGAGGGAGAATGAATGAGAGGGAGGGTGGATGGAGAGGAATGGAGATGAAAGAGCAATGGTGGAGAGACAACTAATATAAAGGCTGGAGAGATACAAGAAGAATGATGAAGGATTGGAAGGGTTGAGGGGAGAAGAAGGAAGATGAAAGACAGGAACATAAAGAATGAATTAAAGAGATGATGTTGAGAAATAGGAAGGATGAAAAAGTGAAAAAGTGGAGGAAAATGAAGGAAGATGATGAAGAGAAAGGGTGGATGGTTAAAGAATCAAGAAAAAGAATAGTGTAAAGGTAGGAGATAAAGGACAGGAAGGATGGATAGGTAAAATGAGAAAGATAAGGGACAAGAGGAATGGAAAATAAAGAATATGAGTTGAAGTAAATAATGATTAAAAAAGAAGGGTGGATGGTTAAATTAGATGATTATAAAAAATCCCTTCCATTCATGAAGAACTGAAAGGATGAAGAGGTAAAGGAAAGGTATGAAAATGGACAGGAAGGATGGCAGAGCAAGGTAGAGAAAAAATAGAAAGGATGAAGAGGTAAAAGAAAAGGGAAGGAAAAGAAAAGGGAGGATGGGTGGATGGATAGCAGAGGAAGGAAGAAGAAAGGAAAATCAAGTGAAGGAGGACGGGAGAGAGCCCTACCTCCCATCCATGAAGGACAGAAAAGTCAATGATAGTGGAGGAGAAAGAGGAAAGGTCATTAGGTAAAGGAAGCAAGGTGGAAGAAAAGAAAAGAAAGTGATGGTGAGAGGGTGGATGGTAGAAGTAGGAAGGTGAAGGGAGGAAGATGGAAGATGAAGGATGACTAAGAAGGATGCAATACAAAGGAAAAGGAAGGAAAGGGAAGGTGGAGAGGCAAAGGAAGGAGAGGAGAGACAGTAAGATCAAAAGGATGAGAGAGGAAGAAGAAATGAGGAAGATGGACAGAAAACAAAGTAGACGGAGGGTGGATAGGAGAGGGAGGGTAAATAAGAAAAAGGGAAGTTGGAAAGAGCATTTAAGGGAAAGAAAGAAAAGGACAGGAAGAATGGAGGTGTAAAGGAGAGAGGGTGAAGGAGAGAAAGGGTGGACTGGAGATGAAGATGAATGATGAAGGATGGAAAGGTTTGAGAAGGAAAGGATAGGAGATGAAGGAAAGAAACATGGGACAAACATGAAGGAGGACGAAGAAAAGAAAGGGTGGGTGTTAAAGAAAGTAGAACAAGAAACAGAATAGCATAAAGGTAAAGAAAGAAGATGGATGGATGGATGGGTAAAACAAGAAAGATGAAGGAGAGGAACAGTTGAGGGGAGTGAGAGGGAGAAGGAAGTGAAGGGTGGAGAGGTAAAGGAAAGGGAGGAAAATTACAGATACAGCTGAAAGAAGGTAAAGGAGAGAAAGGATGAAGAGGAAGAAAAGAGGAAGTAGCTGGGTGATAGAAGGTGGAGTGATATAGGAAACAAGATTAAAGTTAGGAAGTGTGGAGATGTAAAAGAGGAAAAAGGATAGAAAGGCTGGAGAGGTAAATGAAGAAATGTAGGAGGAGGATGAAGGGAACATGGAAGAGGAAAAACATGAAGGAGAGAAAAGTGGAAGAGAGATGAAGGGATGGATGGATGGGAGAGGAAGGAAGAAGAAGGACAGGAACATGAAGGATTTAATGGATAGAGAGGAAAGAAGATGAAGCTTGGATGGGAGGGAGAGGAAGATTTAGGAAAGAAAAAGTTGACAGGAGAAAGAGATGAGAGGAAGTGTGGAAAGGAAATAAGGAGTATGAGGGACAGAAAGGAGGGATGGTTAAAGGAAGAGAAATTGCTCTTATCCATGAATGATAGAAAGGTTCAGAGAAAAACTAAGTTTAAAGATACAACAGTAGAAGATGATAGAATATAAATGAAAGGAAAAGTGGATGGATGAAACAGGGGGATTAAGGAAAGAAAGAATGGAGAGAAAGAAAGGAAGATGGAGGAGCAGGATAGGTAGAGGGCGGAGTGGTATAAGAAACAAGAATAAGGATAGGAAGCATGGAGATGTAAAGGACAAGAAATAAAAGAAATGCTGAAGAGGAAAAAGGAAAGAATGTGGGGGATGAAAGGAGTATGAAAGGGAAAATAAGAATGAAGGACAGGAAGAGTGGAGATGTTAAGGGTGGAGGATGAAGGAGAGAGAGATGGAAAGGGTTGAAAATCAAAGAATAAGAGATGAAGGATAGAAAAAGTGGAGGAAAATGAAGGAAGTTGATGAAGAGACAGGGTGGATGTTAAAGAATAGAGATGAAGGACAGGAGGAATGGAAAACAAAGAATAAGAGTTGGAGGAGATGGAGGGTGGAGAGGTGAAAGAGAAAACATGAATGAGAAGAAGAGTAGATGAATTACAGAGCGAGATGGAGAGAGTGAATGAGTAAAGAAATGAGAGAAAGGCCAGAGAGATACAGGAAGAATAATGAAGGATAGGAAGGGTTGAGGGGAGAAGGAGGAAGATGAAAGACAGGAAAATAAAGAATGAATTAAAGAAATGGTGTGTTGGAGAAATAAAGAAAGGAATATGAAGGACAGGGAAATGTAAAGGATAGAAGATGACAGAAGAGAGGTGGCTGGGAGAGGGAGGAAGATGTAGTGGAAAGGAAAAGTTGACAGGAGAAAGGGAATGAAAGAAATGAAGGAAAAAAGGACAGGAAGGTGATGTAAATAATGATGAAAAGAAGGGTGGATGGTTAAATGAAAGAAGATAAAAAAAATCCCTTCCATCCATGAAGAACTGAAAGGATGAAGAGATAAATGAAAAAAAGATGTAAGGAAAGGAAGGAAAATGGACAGGAAGGATGGTAGAGCAAGAAAGAGAAAAAATAGAAAGGGTGAAGAGGTAAAAGAAAAGGGAAGGAAAAGAAAGGAGAGGCTGGGTAGATGGATAGAGGAAGGAAGAAGAAAGGAAAATCAAGTGAAGAAGGACGGGAGAGATCCCTGCCTCCCATCCATGAAGGACAGAAAGGCTGGGAGAAAATTAAGGAAGATTAAAAGATACAAACAGAAGATGATAGAATATAAAGGAAAGGAAAAGTGGATGGGTGAAACAGAGGGATTAAGGAGAGAAAGAATAGAGAGGAAAATGAAGGAGCAGGATAGGTAGAGGGTGGAAAGGTATAGGAAATAAGATATAAGATAGGAAGCATGGAGATGTAAAGGATAGAAAATAAAAGAAAGGGTGAAGAGGAAAAGGAAGGAATGTGGAGGATGGAAGGAGTATGAAAGGAAAAGTAAGAAGAATGAAGGAGAGAAAGAGTGGAGGTGTTAAGGGTGGAGGATGAAGGATAGAAAAAGTGGAGGAAAATGAAGGAAGACAGGGTGGATGGTTCAAGAATCAAGAAAAAAATAGTGTAAAGGTGGGAGATAAAGGACAGGAGGAATGGAAAATAAAGAATGAGTTGGAGGAGATGGAGGGTGGAGAGGTGAAAGAGAAAACATGAATGAGAGGAAGAGTAGATGAATTAAGGAGCGAGATGGAGAGTGAATAGGTAAAGAAATGAGAGAAAGGCCAGAGAGATACAGGAAGAACGATGAAGGATAGGAAGAGTTGAAGGGAGAAGAAGGAAGATGAAAGACAGGAAAATAAAGAATGAATTAAAGAGATGATGAGAAATAGAGAAAGGAATATGAAGAAGGAAAAGGAAAGAAATGTATAAGAGGACAGGGGGAAATGTAAAGGATAGAAGATGATGGAGAAGAGAGGTGGATGGGAGAGGGAGGTGTTCAAAGAGATGAAATGTACATGGATAAATGAAGGAAAATAAAGATTTTGCAGTAGAAGGATAGAAGATGAAGGTAAATAAAAGATAGAAAAGAGAAGAGGGAAGGGTGGAGAGGTATTTCAACAAAAATGCAAAAACAAGACATCAAGCCTTCACATTCAGATACACATACAGAGACCCTCCTCCCCCTCACTACAAACAGCCCCGTCTATACACCAACAATATCATTTAGCAGACTGTAATAAACATATTCAGCCCCAAGATAGAAAGGATAGAAAGATGAAGGAAGCTGAAAGAGAAAACTTGGATGGAGTAAGGTGTAGGAGAGGAACAGTTGAGGGGTAAAGGAAAGGGAGGAAAATTACAGATACAGTTGAAAGAAGGTAAAGGAGAGACAGGATGGAGAAGAATAAGAGAAGAGGAAGGAGCTGGGTGATAGCAGGTGGAGTGATATAGGAAACAAGATTAAAGTTAGTAAGCGTGGAGATATAAAGGATAGAAAATAAAAGAAAGGGTGAAGAGGAAAAGGGAAGAATGTGGAGGATGGAAGGAGTATGAAAGGGAAAATAAGAATGGAGGAGAGAAAGAGAGGAGGTGTTAAGGGTGGAGGATGAAGGAGAGAAAGATGGAAAGGCTTGAGAATCTAAGGATAAGAGATGAAGGATAGAAAAAGTGCAGAGGAAAATGAAGGAAGATGATGAAGAGAAAGGGTGGATGGTTAAAGAATCAAGAAAAAGAATAGTGTAAAAGTAGGAGATAAAGGACAGGAAGGATGGATAGGTAAAATGAGAAAGATGAGGGACAAGAGGAATGGAAAATAAAGGGTGGAGAGGTGAAAGAGAAGACAAGTTACAGAGTGAGATCGAGATGGAGAGAGTGAGTTGGTGAAGAAATGAGAGAAAGACCAGAGAGATGGATAGGAAGGGATGAGAAGAAAAGAAGAAAGATGAAAGACAGGAACATAAAGAATGAATTAAAGAAATGGTTTTAAGAAAGAGATAGGAATATGAAGAAGAGGGAGGAAGAAGCAGGACAGGAAAAGTTGATGAGAGACAGGGAGATGAAGAAGTGAAGGAAAAAAGGACAAGAAGGTGGAGATGTAAATAATGATAAAAAAGAAGGGTGGATGGTTAAATGAAAGAAGATTACAAAATCCCTTCCATCCATGAAGAATTGAAAGGATGAAGAGATAAATGAAAAAAAGATGTAAGGAAAGGAAGGAAAATGGACAGGAAGGATGGTAGGGCAAGTATGAGAAAAAAATAGAAAGGGTGAA
Organism: Thunnus albacares; assembly: GCF_914725855.1. Classification (NCBI taxonomy): domain Eukaryota; kingdom Metazoa; phylum Chordata; class Actinopteri; order Scombriformes; family Scombridae; genus Thunnus; species Thunnus albacares. The sequence continues at coordinate 12,160,574 of NC_058107.1, forward strand.
GAGGTAAAAAAGGGAAGGAAAAGAAAGGAGAGGATGGGTAGATGGATAGCAGAGGAAGGAAGAAGAAAGGAAAATCAAGTGAAGGAGGATGGGAGAGAGCCCTACCTCCCATCCATGAAGGACAAATGATGGAGATGAAGATGGAGAGGAAAAGTAGTGGAAGAAGAGATGAGGGATAGAAAGGTACAGAGTTAGACAAAAGGAGGATGGAAGGATCATTTAAAGGGAAAGAAAGAGGGTGGGTAGGAGAGGAAGGATAAATATGATGAAAGATAAAGCAGCAACAGTAAAGGAAGATGAGGGATAGAAAGGTGGAGAGGCAGAGGAAGGAAGTGGAAGGAACATTTAGGAAAGAGAAGGACAGGAAGAGTAGAGGTGTAAAGGAGAGAGGGTGAGAGAAAAACTAAGTTTAAAGATAAAATGGTGGAAGATGATAGAATATAAAGGAAAGGAAAAGTGGATGGGTGGAACAGAGGGATTAAGGAGAGAAAGAATAGAGAGGAAGATGAAGGAGCAGGATAGGTAGAGGGTGGAAAGGTATAGGAAACAAGATTAAAGACAGGAAGCATGGAGATGTAGATAGGAAATAAAAGAAAGGGTGAAGAGTGAAAGGAAATATGTGGAGGGTGGAAGGAGTATGAAAAGGAAAGTAAGAAGAATGAAGGAGAGAAAGAGTGGAGATGTTAAGGGTGGAGGATGAAGGAGAGAAAGATGGAAAGGCTTGAGAATCTAAGGACAAGAGATGAAGGATAGAAAAATGGAGAGGAAAATGAAGGAAGATGATGAAGAGGAAAGGGTGGATGGTTAAAGAATAGTGTGAAGGTAAAAGTAGGAGATGAAGGAGGGGAAGGGTGGATGAGTAAAACCAGAGAGATGAAGGACAGAAGGAATGGAAAACAAAGAATATGAGTTGGAGGAGATGGAGGGTGGAGAGGTGAAAGAGTAGATGAGTTAGGGAGTGAGATGAGATGGAGAGAGTGAGTGGGTGAAGAAATGAGAGAAAGACCGGAGGGATGGATAGGAAGGGTTGAGGAGAAAAGAAGAAAGACAGGAACATAAAGAAAGAATTATAGAAATGAAGTAGTTGAGAAACAGAGGAAGGAATATGAAGAAGGAAATGAATAAGAGGACAGGGGGAAATGTAAAGATAGACGGAGAAGAGAGGTGGATGGGAGAGGGAGGAAGAAGTGGGAGAGGAAAAGTTGATGAGAGACAGGGAGATGAAGAAATGAAGGAAAATTAAAGACATGAAGGTGGAGATGTAAATAATTAGATAAAGAGGAAGGGTGACTGGTTAAATGAAGATTTTTTAAAAAAATATCCCTTCCATCCATGAAGGATGGAAAGGAAAGAGGTAAAGGAAAAAAGATGTAAGGAAAGGAAGGAAAATGGACAGGAAATAAGAAGGAAAGGAAAAGTAGATGGGTGAAACAGGGGGATTAAGGAGAGAAAGAATAGAGAGGAAGATGAAGGAGCAGGATAGGTAGAGGGTGGAAAGGTATAGGATTTAAGATTACATGGAGATGTAAAGGATAGAAAATAAAAGAAAGGGTGAAGAGGAAAAGGGAAGAATGTGGAGGATGGAAGGAGTATGAAAGGGAAAGTAAGAAGAATGAAGGAGAGAAAGAGAGGAGATGTTAAGGGTGGAGGATGGATAGAAATTGGAGAAGGAGATGAAAGATGGAAAGGGTTGAAAATCGAAGAATGAGAGATGAAGGACAGAAAAAGTGGAGGAAAATGAAGGAAGATGAAGAGAAAGGGTGGATGTTAATGAATAGCATAAAAGTAAAGTTAGGAGTGTGAAAGAAAATTGAACAGTAGGTTATCATTTTATAAATCTTTTGTATACATATATATACATATATATACATACATATACATATATACATATATATACATACATACACACATATATACATACATATATATACATATATATACACACACATATATATACATACATATACATATATGTATATATATATACACACAGACATACATACATATAAATCATACACATATATATACACATATACATATATACACATATATACATATATGTATATATATATACATACATACATACATACATACATACATATACACATATATATACACATATATAGACACACACACACACATACATATACATATATACATATATATATACACACACATATATACATATATAAACACATACACATATATACACATATATACACATATATATACATAAACATACATATACACATATATATATAAACATTAATATATACATATAAACATTAATATATACATATATATTAATATATACACAATGTATATATTTATGTATATATCAAATATATACATTAACATATACGAATTAATATACGCATATATACATTAATATATACATAAATATATACATTGTGTATATATTAAATATATACATTAATATATACGGATCAATCTATACATATATACACATCAATACATACATCAATATATACATTATGCATATATTGAATATATACATTAATAAATACATAAATATACACACATATATATACATATACATATATATACATATACACATACATATATATACATAAATATATACATATATACATATACACATTAATATATACATATAAACATTAATATATACATATATATAAACATTAATATATACATATAAACATTAATATATACATATATATTAATATATACACAATGTATATATTTATGTATATATCAAATATATACATTAACATATACGGATTAATATATGCATATATACATTAATATATACATAAATATATACATTGTGCATACATTAAATATACACACCAATATATATTATGTATATATTAATGTATATACATTGATATATACATATATACATTAATATATACATAAATATATACATTATGTGTATACTAAACATATACACTAATATATACGAATCAATCTATACATATATACATCAATCTATACATTATGAATATATTTAATATATACATTAATATATACATTAATATATACACATATACATACATTGATATACATACATTGATATACACATATATACACATCAATATATACATATAAACATATTTATATATACACAATGTATATATTTATGTATATATTAAATATATACATTAATATATACATTATGAATATATTGAATATATACATTGATATATACATAAATATATACATTAATATACACATTGTGTATATATCAAATATATACATTGATATACATTATGCATATATTAAATATATACATTGATATATACATAAATATATACATTGTGTATATATTAAATATATACATTGATATACATTATGCATATATATTAAATATATACATTGATATATACATAAATATATACATTAATATATATACATTGTGTATATATTAAATATATACATTAATACATACATAAATATATATATACACATATACATGCATTAATATACACATATACATACATTAATATACACATATATACACATTAATATATACATAAACATACATATAAACATATACATATATACATATATATATATACACATATACATATACACATACATATACATAAATATATACATAAATATATACATATATAAATATTAATATATACACAATGTATATACTTATGTATATATTAAATATATACATTAATATATACAAATTAATGTATACATATATACATTAATATATACATTATGTGTATATTAAATATGTACATTAATATATATGAATCAATATATACATATACACATTAATATATACATTATGTATATATTTATGTATATATTTATGTATATACATAAATATATACACACATATACATACATTAATATACACATATATACACATTAATGAATGAGAAGAAGAGTAGATGAATTAAGGAGCGAGATGGAGATGGAGAGAGTGAATGAGTAAAGAAATGAGAGAAAGGCCAGAAAGATACAGGAAGAATGATGAAGGATAGGAAGAGTTGAGGGGAGAAGGAGGAAGATGAAAGACAGGAACATAAAGAATAAATTATAGAAATGGTGTGTTTGAGAAACAGAGAAAGGAATATGAAGAAGTTTAAGTTAAATTAAAGAAGATTATAAAAAATCCCTTCCATTCATGAAGAACTGAAAGGATGAAGAGGTAAAGGAAAAAAAGATGTAAAGAAAGGAAGGAAAATGGACAGGAAGGATGTCAGAGCAAGAAAGAGAAAAAATAGAAAGGGTGAAGAGGTAAAAGAAAAGGGAAGGAAAAGAAAGGAGAGGATGGGTGGATGGATAGCAGAGGAAGGAAGAAGAAAGGAAAATCAAGTGAAGGAGGACAGGAGAGAGCCCTACCTCCCATCCATGAAGGACAGAAAAGTCAATTATAGTGGAGGAGAAAGAGGAAAGGTCATTAGGGAAAGGAAGCAAGGTGGAAGAAAAGGAAAGAAAGTGATGATGAGAGGGTAGAAGATGGAAGATGAAGGATGACTAAGAAGGATGCAATACAAAGGAAAAAGGAAGGAAAGGGAAGGTGGAGAGGCAAAGGAAGGAGAGGAGAGACAGTAAGATCAAAAGGATGAGAGAGGAAGAACAAATGAGGAAGATGGACAGAAAACAAAGTAGAGGGAGGGTAAATAAGAAAGATAAATGAAAGATAAAGCAGGTGGAGCAGTAAAGGACAAAGATGAGGGATAGACAGGTGGAGAGGTAGAGGAAGGAAGTTGGAAAGAGCATTTAAGGGAAAGAAAGAAAAGGACAGGAAGAGTGGAGGTGTAAAGGAGAGAGGGTGAAGGAGAGAAAGGGTGGACTGGAGATGAAGATGAATGATGAAAGATGGAAAGGTTTGAGAAGGAAAAGATATGAGATGAAGGAAAGAAACATGAAGGACGAAGAAAAGGAAGGGTGGATGTTAAAGAAAGTAGATCAAGAAACAGAATAGCATAAAGGTAAAGAAAGAAGATGGATGGATGGGTAAAACAAGAAAGATGAAGGAGAGGAGGAATGTAGAATGGAGAGGTGAAAGAAAACATGAAAGCGAGGAAGAGTAGACAAGTTAGGGAGTGAGATGAGATGGAGAGAGTGGGAGTAAAGATACAAGAGAAAAGGATGATGGCTAAAGGAAGAGAGGAAGAGTGAGAAAGATGCAGGAGAGGAACAGTTGAGGGGAGTGAGAGAGAGAAAGAAGTGAAAGGTGGAGAGGAAAAAGGATAGAAAGGGTGGAGAGATAAATGAAGGAATGTAGGAGGAGGCTGAGAGGAGCATGGAAGGGAAAAAAATGAAGGAGGGGAAGAGTGGAGGGGAGATGAAGGGATGGATGGATAAGAGAGGAAAGAAGACGACAGACAGGAACATGAAGGATTTAAAGGGTAGAGAGGAAAGAAGAAAGATGAAGCTTGGATGGGAGGGAGGAAGATTGAGGAAATAAAAGGTTGACAGGAGAAAGGGAGATGAGAAGTGCGGAAAGGAAGGAAGAATTAGGGACAAAAAGGAGGGATGGTTAAGGGAAGATAAAAATTGCTCCGATCCATGAAGGATAGAAAGGTTCAGAGAAAAACTAAGTTTAAAGATACAGCGGAAGATGATAGAATATAATGAAAGGAAAAGTGGATGGATGAAGCAGGGGGATTAAGGAAAGAAAGAATAGAGAAGAAGAAAGGAAGATGGAGAGGCAGGATAGGTAGAGGGTGGAAAGGTATAGGAAACAAGATTAAGGATAGGAAGCATGGAGATGTAAAGGACAAGAAATAAAAGAAATGCTGAAGAGGAAAAAGGAAAGAATGTGGAGGATGAAAGGAGTATGAAAGGGAAAATAAGAATGAAGGACAGGAAGAGTGGAGATGTTAAGGGTGGAGGATGAAGGAGAGAAAGGGTGGATTGGAGAAGGAGATGAAAGATGGAAAGGGCTGAAAAATCGAAGAATGAGAGATGAAGGATAGAAAAAGTGGAGAGGAAAATGAAGGAAGATGAAGAGAAAGGGTGGATGGTTAAAGAATCAAGAAAACGAATAGTGTAAAAGTAGGAGATAAAGGACAGGAAGGATGGATAGGTAAAATGAGAAAGATGAGGAACAAGAGGAATGAAAAATAAAGAATATGAGTTGAAGGAGGTGAAGAGTGGAAAGATGAAAGAGAAAATATGAAAGTGAGGAAGAGTAGACAAGTTAGGGAGTGAGATCGAGATGGAGAGAGTGAGTTGGTGAAGAAATGAGAGAAAGACTGGAGAGATGGATAGGAAGGGTTGAGCAGAAAAGAAGAAGATGAAAGACAGGAACATAAAGAATGAATTAAAGAGATGGTGTTAAGAAATAGAGAAAGGAATATGACGAAGGGAAAGGGAGGAAATGAATAAGAGGACGAGATGTAAAGAATAGATAGAAGGAGAAGAGAGGTGGATGGGAGAGGGAGGAAGAAGCAGGACAGGAAAAGTTGATGAGACAGGGAGATGAAGAAATGAAGGAAAATGAAGGACAGGAAAGTAGATCAATAAACAGAAAAACAGTAAAGACAGAAGATTAAGGAGGGGAAGGATGGATGGGTAAAACAAGAAAGATGAAATAGAGGAGGAATGTAGAATAAAGGTTAGGAGTTAAAGGAGATGGAAGGTGGAGAGGTGAAAGAAAACATGAAAGAGAGGAAGAGTAGATGAGTTAGGGAGTGAGATGAGATGGAGAGAGTGAGTGAATAAAGAAATGAGAGAAAAGGATGATGTCTAAAGGAAAAAAGAAGAGTGAGAAAGATGCAGGAGAGGAACAGTTGAGGGGAGTGAGAGGGAGAAGGAAGGCAAGGGTGGAGAGGTAAAGGAAAGGGAGGAAAATTACAGATACAGTTGAAAGAAGGTAAAGGAAAGAAAGGATGGAGAGGAAGAAAAGATGAAGGAGCTGGGTGATAGAAGGTGGAGTGATATAGGAAACAAGATTAAAGTTAGGAAGTGTGGAGATGTAAAAGGAAAAAGGATAGAAAGGCTGGAGAGGTAAATGTAGGATTGAAGGAGGAGGATGAGAGGAACATGGAAGAGGAAAAACATGAAGGAGAGAAAAGTGGAAGAGAGATGAAGGGATGGATGGATGGGAGAGGAAGGAAGAAGGACCAGAACATGAAGGATTTAAAGGATAGAGTGGAAAGAAGAAAGATGAAGCTTGGATGAGAGGGAGAGGAAGATTGAGGAAAGATGGTTGACAGGAGAAAGGAAGACGAGAGGAAGTGTGGAAAGGAAGGAAGGAAGAATTAGGGACAGAAAGGAGGGATGGTTAAATAAAGGAAGATAAAAATTCCTCCCATCCATGAAGGATAGAAAGGCTCAGAGAAAATCTGAGTTTAAAGATACAACAGTGGAAGATGATAGAATATAAATGAAAGGAAAAGTGGATGGGTGAAACAGGGGGATTAAGGAGAGAAAGGATAGAGAGGAAGATGAAGGAGCAAGATAGGTAGAGGGTGGAATGCTAGAGTTGGAGGAGATGGAGGGTGGAGAGGTGAAAGAGAAAACATGAATGAGAGGAAGAGTAGATGAATTAGGGAGCGAGATGAGATGGAGAGAGTGAATGAGTAAAGAAATGAGAGAAAGGCCGGAGAGATACAGGAAGAATGATGAAGGATAGGAAGAGTTGAGGGGAGAAGAAGGAAGATGAAAGACAGGAACATAAAGAATGAATTAAAGAAATGGTGTGTTTGAGAAATAGAGAAAGGAATATGAAGAAGAAAGAAAAGGGAGGGAAATGAATAAGAGGACAGGGGGAAATGTAAAGGACAGAAGATGATGGAGAAGAGGAAGAAGGAAGAGAAGAAAAGTTGAGACAGGGAGATGAAGAAATGAAGGGAAAAAGGACAGGAAGGTGGAGATGTAAATAATGATGAAAAGAAGGGTGGATGGTTAAATGAAAGAAGATTGTAAAAAAATCCCTTCCATTCATGAAGAATTGAAAGGATGAAGAGGTAAAAGAAAAGGGAAGGAAAAGAAAGGAAAGAGTGGATAGTAGAAGTAGAAAGGCAAAGGATAGAATTTTTGGAGATGTGAAGGGAGGAAGATGGAAGATGAAGGATGACTAAGAAGGATGCAATACAAAGGAAAAGGAAGGAAAGGGAAGGTGGAGAGGCAAAGGAAGGAGAAGAGAGACAGTAAGATCAAAAGGATGAGAGAGGAAGAACAAACGAGGAAGATGGACAGAAAACAAAGTAGAGGGAGGGTAAATAAAGATAAAGCAGGTGGAGCAGTGAAGGAAAAAGATGAGGGATAGAAAAGTGGAGAGGTAGAGGAAGGAAGTTGGAAAGAGCATTTAAGGGAAAGAAAGAAAAGGACAGGAAGAGTGGAGGTGTAAAGGAGAGAGGGTGAAGGAGAGAAAGGGTGGACTGGAGATGAAGATGAAAGATGGAAAGGGTTGAGAAGGAAAGGATATGAGATGAAGGAAAGAAACATGGAGGACGAAGAAAGAAAGGGTGGATGTTAAAGAAAGTTGATCAAGAAACAGAATAGCATAAAGGTAAAGACAGAAGATGGATAGACAGGTAAAACAAAAAAGATGAAGGAGAGGAGGAATGTAGAATAAAAGGATAGTTGGAGAAGGAGGGTGGAGAGGTGAAAGAAAACATGAAAGCGAGGAAGAGTAGACAAGTTAGGGAGTGAGATGAGATGGAGAGAGTGACGGATGATGTCTAAAGGAAAAAAGTAGAAGAGTGAGAAAGATGCAGGAGAGGAACAGTTGAGGAGAGTGAGAGGGAGAAGGAAGTGAAGGTTGAAGAGGTAAAGGAAAGGGAGGAAAATTACAGATACAGTTGAAAGAAGGTAAAAGAAAGGATGGAGAGGAAGAAAAGATGAAGGAGCTGGATGATAGAAGGTAGAGTGATATAGGAAACAAGATTAAAGTTAGGAAGTGTGGAGATGTAAAAGAGGAAATAGGATAGAAAGGTGGAGAGATAAATGAAGGAATGTAGGAGGAGGATGAGAGGAGCATGGAAGAGGAAAAAAATGAAGGAGAGGAAGAGTGGAGGGGAGATGAAGGGACAGATGGATAAGAGAGGAAAGAAGAAGACAGACAGGAACATGAAGGATTTAAAGGGTAGAGAGGAAAGAAGAAAGATGAAGCTTGGATGGGAGAGGGAGGAAGATTGAGGAAAGAAAAGGATGACAGGAAAGGGAGATAAGAGGATGTGTGGAAAGGAAGGAAGGAAGAATTAGGGACAGAAAGGAGGGAAGATGGAGGAGCAGGATAGGTAGAGGGTGAAATGGTATAGGAAACAAGAATAAGGATAGGAAGCATGGAGATGTAAAGGATAGAAAATAAAAGAAAGAGTGAAGAGGGAAAGGGAAGAATGTGGAGGATGAAAGGAGTATGAAAGGGAAAGTAATTAGAATGAAGGACAGGAAGAGTGGAGGTGTTAAGGGTGGAGGATGAAGGAGAGAAGGTGTGGATTGGAGAAGGAGATGAAAGATGGAAAGAGTTGGTAAAGGAAAAAAAGAAGATGTAAGGAAAGGTATGAAAATGGACAGGAAGGATGGTAGAGCAAGTAAGACAAAAATAGAAAGGGTGAAGAGGTAAAAGAAAAGGGAAGGAAAAGAAATAAGAGGATGGGTGGATAGAGATGAAGATGGAAAGGATAAGTAGTGGAAGAAGAGATGAGGGATAGAAAGGTGAAGAGGCAGAGGAAGGAAGTGGAAGGAACATTTAAGAGAAAGAAAGAAAAAGACAGGAAGAGTAGAGGTGTAAAGGACAGAGGGTGAGAGAAAAACTAAGTTTAAAGATAAAATGGTGGAAGATGATAGAAGATAAAGGAAAGGAAAAGTGGATGGGTGAAACAGGGGGATTAAGGAGAGAAAGGATAGAGAGAAAGATGAAGGAGCAGGATGGGTAGAGAGTGGAATGGTGTAAGAAACAAGATTAAAGGTAGGAAGCATGGAGATAAGATAGGAAATAAAAGAGAGAAAGGGTGAAGAGGGAAAGAATGAGGAATAAGCATGAAAGGGAAAATAAGAATGAAGGACAGGAAGAGAGGAGATGTTAAGGGTGGAGGATGAAGGAGAGAAAGATGGAAAGGCTTGAGAATCTAAGGATAAGAGATGACGGATAGAAAAAGTGGAGAGGAAATGTTAAAGAATAGTGTAAAGGTAAAGTTAGGAGATGAAGGAGGGGAAGAGTGGATGGGTAAAATGAGAAAGATGAAGGGCAGGAGGAATGGAGAACAAAGAATGAGTTGAAGCAGATGGAAGGTGGAGAGGTGAAAGACGAAAGGATGAAGGATGGGAGAGAGCCCTACCTCCCATCTATGAAGGATAGAAAGGATGGAGAGAAGTTGAAAGAGACAAAAGGTGGATAAGCGAGAGAGGGCGATGGAGAGGAAAGAAGTAAGATCAAGCAGAGGAAGAGTGGAGGGGAAAGGAAGGATGGTGAAAGAAAGGAAGAAGATCCAAGAAGATCTTCCTCCAATCCATGAAGGATAGAAAAGTCAATTAGTTGAGGAGGAAGAGCAAAGGTCATTAGATAAAGGAAGCACGGTGGAAGAAAAGGAAAGAAAGTGATGGTGAGAGGGTGGATGGTAGAAGTAGGAAGGTGAAGAATAGAAATTTTGCAGATGTGAAGGGAGGAAGATGGAAGACAAAATGTGATTAAGAAAATAAAGGGTAAATGAGAAAGATAAATGAAAGATAAAGCAGGTGGAGCTTTAAAGGAAAGAGATGAGGGATAGAAAAGTGGAGAGGTAGAGGAAAGAAGTTGGAAGTAGCATTTAAGGGAAAGAAAGAAAAGGACAGGAAGAGTGGAGGTGAAAAAGGTGGAGGATGAATGAGAGAAAGGGTGGATTGGACAAGGAGATGAAAGATGGAAAGGGTTGAAAAAAGGATAAGAGATGAAGGATACGAAGAAACAAGAGAAAGACCGGAGAGATACAGGAAGAATGATAAAGGACAGGAAGAGTTGAGGGGAGAAGAAGGAAGATGAAAGACAAGAACATAAAGAATGAATTAAAGAGATGATGTTGAGAAATAGAGAAAGGAATATGAAGAAGAAGGAAAAGGAAGGGAAATGAATAAGAAGACAGGGGGAAATGTAAAGGATAGAAGATGACAGAAGAGAGGTGGATGGGAGAGGGAGGAAGATGTAGTGGAAAGGAAGAGAGGAAAGTAAGAAAAATGAAGGAGGAAGAGTGGAGGTGTTAAGGGGTGGAGAATGAAGGAGAGAAAGGGTGGATGGTTAAAGAATAAAGAAAAAGAATAGTGTAAAGGTAAGAGATAAAGGACGGGAAGGTCGGATGGGTAAAACGAGAAAGGTGGAGGACAGGAGGAATGGAAAATAAAGAATGAGGTGAAGATGAATGATGAAAGATGGAAAGGGTTGAGAAGGAAAGGATATGAGATGAAGGAAAGAAACAGTGGAGAGAAAAATGAGGGAGGATGAAGAAAAGGAAGACGTAAAGACGTAAGGTAAAGATAGGAGATAAAAGAGGGGAAGGGTGGATGGGTAAAACAAGTGAAAAAAATGGAGAGGAGGAATGTAGAATAAAGGATAGGAGTTAAAGGCCATGGAGGGTAAAAGAAATGAAAGACAAAACATGAAAGGAAAGAGGAACAGTAGATGAGTTATGGAGCAAAATCAAGGTGGACAGGTGATAGAAGGAGATGAAAGGTGGAAAGAATGAACAGGTAAAGAAACAAGAGGAAAGGTAGATGTTTAAAGGGAGGAAGTTGAAGACTGAGGAGAGATAGGTCACAGAGAGAAGAAGAAGGACAGCAAGGGTAGATGAGTGAAGGAGGGAAATGAAGGAGAAGAACAGTATAAGGTAAGCGAACGATGCTTCCCTGCCTGTTGGAGCCAGTCAGACGGTAGCGTTGTTGTCTTTGCCGTCACCGTCTGCCTTCGTCTTCTTTGTGAGGCTTTTTTTCTCCAAGGCAAGCTTCTGAAAAGGTTGTGTCCACCTTTCTGATGCAAGCCCTCTATCTCATCTCTCCTCCTTCTTCAGCTGACAGAAAGTTTGAAGGTGCCTCCACTTCCATTTCTGCAAGCAGCATCACCACCCTGGACTCTCCTATAAATGCCAAAAAGACAGAAATATACAGGAAGTGTTAAAATTAGATCCACCTTGACCAGCAACATTAAAATGCTGCATGTTACATGTATGAGTACTTTTACTTTTCATACTTAAAGTAGCCTATATTTTTCTAATATGACTTACTAATTAATACAGGACTTTTACTTGTACTGGTGTACAGTATTCTTATTTTATTGCAGTATTGCTACTTTTACTTGAGTTAAGGATCAGGAAATACTTCCTCCACAAGTGAATGGACTGAAACACATGTTACTCAAACATGACAATACAATGTTTGTTTCTTCATATTCACACAAAATTCAAAAGTTATGTGAATTAAGATAATAATCAGTGAAGTAAAGATAAATCTAAAGTCTAAATCTAATATTGATTCCTGGCTCTGTATCTCTGTCTTTTTTTTTATTTTTTAACTATTTTATATACTGTTGGGTGGTTTAATGTATTGTACATAATATAATATTTTATATAGTGGAGTAAGAATATAACATTTTCTATTATAATGGAGTGGAAGTATAAAGTAGCATAAAATAGAGATGCTGAAGTACAGTACTTCACTACAGTACTTCAGTGTGTGATCTCCACCACTGAACTCATCTAGCAAACTAAAACATATGTTTAGTCCACTGCATTTCATGAATAACCTACTAAAATCTTCCATAGATTTATAGTTTATGTAACATTATTGCATTTTGTGTGTGTGTGTTTTTTATTTAAATACTGCAAACAGTAACACCACACCACCACACCTTTTCCTGTCAGTGGTGAATGTTGGGAAATCTAGATCAATTACAGTGCAATTTTTATACGGTTGAGATGAAAGAATATACATGTGAAATAAGATAATAATAGAAAATAAGTAGGAATAGAAATAAGATGAGTAAATTACATGATTTAAACTAATATGAATTAGGCTTTTCACACAAACATTGGTGGTTACGCAGTATACTTTCAGTCAATGGGTCAACAGCAGCAGAAAAAGAGGATCTGTTTTAGGATCCTGAGATTCAATTAAATGTCACAGTGCACACAATAAACATATGTCACAAACTGGAGAGAAACCCTGTTTCAATCATGAAATCAATCCTGTATTTAATGCATATCAATTAAAATATGCAATGAAGTGTATTTTGGGGTATTTGGGGGTTGGTTGGGAGCAGATTCTTACACAGACTGACATTATTTTTTTAAGTGAGGCATTAACTTTAGTTATCAAACTGTATGAAAATCTAATTGCTTTCCAGAAAAAGACAACATTTAATTAATTTGTTGAAACCTGAGGCAAATACAAAGACATGAGAGAAAAAGTAAGCTGTCCCAGATAAGTGCAATCCTAAATTACAGTCAATGTTTGCCTAAAGGTTTGCCATCTTCAAATGAGAAAATCTTACCATGCTTCTCCCGCTGTGTCTACTCTCCATGTGTATCAACCGAACAAAGATCCCATCGAATATGAAGAAACAGATGACTGAAGATTTGAAGATATATTCCCACTGAAAAAAACTGCCTTTCCTGTTCAAGATCTGAGTGAGACTGAGTGGACAGTGTAGAATTTTTACATTATGATAATGTGCTGGTAGATCTAGAATTCGCATATATTAGAATGCTCATTATGATATTCTAGTGACACACATTCCGTCTCACAGCACAGAAAATGCTGCTTTTAAAACATTTTACTGTCAGAAAACAAATAAAACTCTTATTGTGCTGCTGTTTGAAGCAGAAGTGGGAACATGACATTGTTGAACAAGTCACAAGTAGTCAAGTCTTGACTCTAAAGTCGAGACAGACATGTTCAAGCCCCAGAAAACAAAAGCCACATAATGAGCTCATGTGTTTGTGTGACATTTTAGGCTCAAGACACATTTCTGTCCAGTCTGTTTGACTGCAACATGCATAAAAATGCTTCTTTTTACATAAAATCATTAAAAAAAAATCTTTATATTATCATTTGACATTTTTCTCTGTTGCTGGTTGTCATTTTTGGTTTGTGTACACAAAAACTTTGTAATTTGAGAAAATTAAGACTATGCACAGTAAACTATTTTTAGTTGAAACACCAAACTATTGCTGACACACTGCATAACTTTCAAATGCACTATAATACACTCTAGTCTTCTTGCTTATGGGCAGTAATTTTGACAAAACAATGATGTACATAAGATTATTATCAACTATCCTGAATAAAAGACTCAGGCTGTTTGTTCTACAGTTCATCATTTTACACTCATGCAGTCCACGTTGTTATGTTTGCATAAAGCATCACCTGAAAGCCACTGTATTGTGTTTATATTTGACATTTTGGATGCTGTAGACGTGATTCTTGGCCAAACCTAAGTATTGTTTGTGTAAGCAACGTGGGTGTGAGTGAGGGAATAAATCAGTCCAATACGTTCTGGGTTCTCCTCATAACTTTAGTCACCTTCAACAAACACAGCTCAGTCCAGTCATCACACACTTCTCATTCTCTTTCTCCCCTTCTCTCCCCTCAAAACTCTACCCACTGTCTGTACAGCACCACCAAGCGGCTGACACTACAATATCACCCAAACACTGCATCACTAAACATATGCAAACAGGCAATGTTCAACAAAACACAGTAAACTGATGTTTAACCTTACGTTTACACAACTTTTGCCCATAAGACACAACTTCACTCTTACACATCGTCCCCCCCTTACGCAAGAAGCGTCCTCGCTTCCAAATAGGTGTAATGAAATTGTCACTACTTTATGCTTAACAACAATATAAACAGATGACGTTGGCAAAACAACAACAAAGAACAGTGGAACAGGATACATTTTTTTTCCTTGTGTTTGCCTATAACATCTCAGTGTTTTGTTTTTTTTTACTTGTACTTCTCAATCAAGCATATGACACAGACCACAGTTCATTCAACAGTCCTGTAACGCACTGGGGGACGTACACAACGACCTGACTTAGTCCTTACTCCTGTGAAAGGCTGAACTGCCGGAGACAGTTCACTGGAATGTCCTGTGGCAACATTGTCTCCCACCTGTGTTGTGGTGCTAGTAGCACTCTGGGGCAGAGGGCAAACATTTGTCTGATCCCTAGGCGCAGTCACAGAGCACCCGGGCTTATTTGGGTGCCTGTATACATAAGGTCTGGAGCCTGAGAGTGCAGTGAGCAGTGGGGGACCTGGGCCGTTTGCTGGTACAGTCAGTTCTGAAGGTGAGGGTGGAACTGGATGTCTGTCAGCTGACCAGGCTGAACGATAAGGTTTCAGGCGATTGTAGCGAATGACCTTAGGTTTAGCTCTAGGGTCCCGTTGATCCAGAAGTTCATAGTCTACTCCAATGTCACCTGTGCCTGAGTCAAGCCGTCGTAGAACTTTAAAAGGGCCGGTCCACTTAGGTGACAGTTTTTGTCTAGCAAGGGCAGGAAGGTCAACCCACACTAAGTCACCTGGCTCATAGGCTGTGTGTTTCATCCGACGATCATAGTAGTGCTTTTGTTGAGCACCTGCTGCCTCAATGTTATGTGCAACAGAATGATGGTTTCAGTAATACCGAATTGGCATATTCACTTGGAGTACCTGGTGTGGCGTTTGAAAGTCCTGGTGAGTCTCCAAGGAGGAGATCTGCAGGCAGGTGGGCCACTCTGCCATGGGCCAGGAAGAAAGGAGTGCGTTTTGTGGAGGAGTGAACAGTCGTGTTGTATGCAAATTCAACTTGCCGTAGATGGTCATCCCATTCACCTCCTCTGGTATACAGATATTTTGCTAACTGGTCCTTGATGGTCCTGTTTGTTCGTTCCACCATGCCATCTGACATAGCATGATAAGGTGATGTCCTTGTTTTATGTATTCCCAGACGGTTGCACAGTTCTTTGACAAGATCTGAGTTGAACTGACGGCCTTGGTCAGTGTGCAAACTTTGAGGCACACCATGGTGGCTAATATAATCTTCAAACAAACATTTAGCCACAGTGGTTGCCCGTTGATCAGGAAGTGCATACAAGTTGAGGTACTTAGTAAAATAGTCCATTACAACAAGTACATACCGATTACCACGGTGTGAGTGGCAGTTCCGTCAGGTCTGCTGCAATTTTCTCAAAAGGCCTGGATGTGATTATGTTTTGCATAGGGGCCTGTTGGTGTGGTGTCTGTGGTTGCCGTGCTTCACAGGCTGTGCATTCAAGACACCACTGAGTTATGTCACGTGTCATGTGAGGCCAAAAGCATCTGATCTGTGCCCCTTGTAATGTTTTTTGTGAACTGAAGTGTCCCAAGAGTGAATGTCCATGTAAAGTTTGAAACACTTCCTTCTGCAAGTTACTAGGAACTACAATCTGTAAAACAGGGTCACCTGGTGGAGGTCTGACTTTGCGACACAAAAGACCATCAACAAGGGTGAGTTTAGGAAACTCTCTCCAGTACTGTCTCATTTCAGGTGAGGTTGCTTTAATGTTTGAGAATGGTGGCCTATGGTCAGTCAACACCCAGCTCCTGACTATTTGCAACTCAGGATCAGCTTTTTGAGCTTGGAGGAAATACTGCCTGTCAATATTCAGGAGTGAACTGTCCACCGTTACAGCTGCAGTATCTGGTGAAGCAGACTGCACGAGTGATATTAAATCCATAGCAGTCGAAGCAGTGGGTAAAGTCTCTGAGCAGGGTGCCAGCTCAGTGGCTGGAGTGCACATGGATGACTCTATTGGGTCTGTTTGAGTGTGAATGGAAACACACCTCACCTGATTGGCTGTAACCATAGGGGTGGTGCCTTCAGCTGTGAAGGGACGACGGGACATAGAGTCAGCATTGGCGTGTTTTGTACCTTGTCTACAACTAGCAGGTGCCAGGTCACTCTTCCTGAGTAGGGGCAGGACATCATCACCCAGATAGCACAGTCCTCTCCCCATATCCAGAATCACACAGTGAGGTTTGAGAAAGTCAAAACCTAATATAAAGCCTTGACTGACATTTCTGATGACTTGCACTTCATGTTGCAGAGTTTGAGACCCTAGTTTAAAGGTGATGTCTATCATACCCAATGTATCCAAAGTTTGGCCAGTCACTGCTTGTGACATGATAAACTTCTTTTTAATGGGTCTTTTTGCTAGGGAAGGAAGTGACATTTTGGTTTCCTCACTGATGAACGAAATAGTGGAACCGGTATCTAGCATGATGTGCGTATTAGTGCACTCAACAATTCCACTTACATAGGAGGTGAAGTCTTTACTTACAGTGGCTTCAATGTTCACGCTTTCAGTCAGGGGGATTGTCATATCTGTAGTACCACTAGGGGTTGGTGGTGTACTGATGCAGTCTGTTATTTCAGTGAGGCAGATGTCTGGGGCTTCCAGAGAAGTAGCTGATGAACACCCCGCATCATCAGCTAACGGCCGTTTCCCTGTGGAAATCTGCCATGATCTTTGTAACCACTCTTAGTGGGATACTGACTGTCCCAGTCCTTTGGTTGTCGTGTTTGGCCTTGGTCCCCATACTCTTGGAATGAAACATGCTTGGCATAGGGACTCGGGCTTCGGCGGTGAGAGTCATAGTAGGGTCTACTGGGAGAGGGTTGCCTCCCTCTCTTTTCCTCATAAGGGCTAAAGGCATGGTCTGAGTAGTGAGTATCTCTGTAAGGTTGTCGGTACCTGTCAGGCTCCCTGCGGGTGTGATCTTGATGGTGGCGAGTCCTCTGAGGAGAATAGTGTTCTGGGGAATGATTGGAACGTGAGTATCTGGAGGGGGAATGTCTGTAGCCTGAGCTCCATCTATTTGCATCCCTATCTGGGCTTCTCCCATAAGGTGAGGGAGATCTTTGAGGACGCACATGCATGTGCCTGTCACGGTGGTGCTCCCTGCTTCGCTCATCCAGCTTCAGTCTCAGTGCATCCATATTCTTACTTAAGTCTTTAACAGTAGCAGTGAGGTTCTGAACTGTTTTCCCGAGTTCAATGTCATTTTCACGTACTGAATTTACTGACTGCATTGTGCCAATATCTCTGATGGTAACATTTGGTGAGGACACTGGCATTACCGATCTAGCTGCTTGGCGAGCCCGTTCAGCTTGGGAGGCGACTTGAAAAGCCTCAGTGAAAGTTTTCACCCCTTTTTCATGACATTTGACTTGAAGTTCCTGATCCAGACCAACAATGAAGCGAGACATTTTCATATACTCGGAAGCATTGTGCTCAAAATCTGGGAAAGCTTCTTTGACAAGCCTGCATACGTCTGCAGCATAAACTTCCATTGCTTCATTAAGTAGTCTATGCCGGGCATTAGGGAATGTCTGAAATGATGCAATTACATCCTTTTGGCCAAAAGCTGTCTGCAAGTGCTTCTTTGCTTCAGTATAAGAGTCCTGAGTTTCCCGGGGCAGATTATCCCATACAATGAACAGTTCTGGTGGTAGTCTAGTGGGTAACTCAGCTGCTAATACTGTATTCATGTCCACACCGCTGTCCTTGTAACGGGTCTCTTGAATTACCTCATAGCGGCGAGCCCATAGTTGAAAAGACTCACGGCCATCGTTGTGAAATGGTGGCGGTAAGGGAATGCCCCTGGGCGCTCCCTGTGTTCTGCTAGATGGAGGCACACCTTGCGCTGAGGCCCCCCTCGTGCTTGTGCTGGCTCGCTGCTCACCGGTGGAAAATGCTTCCTCGTCAGACATGATGAGTTTCCTTCGTCTCTTTTATTATTTTTTTCTTTAGCCCTCGGACGGAGTTAGATGACCGAAACACGGTTTCTAAACTCACTTGAAGCTAACAAAACAAAAAAAAACGGACTTGGTAACGACTAGCTGACTAACTGTACTGAAAGCTAAAGCTAAGCTAGCGGTTAGCGTAGCTATCGTTAGCCTATAGCTTTAGGGACTCAAAAAGTTGAGCAGAATCCCAAAGGACTATATTCCACAGAAGGAAATCCCACCGCTGCCACTAGTGTAAGCGACGTGGGTGTGAGTGAGGGAATCAATCAGTCCAATACGTTCTGGGTTCTCCTCATAACTTTAGTCACCTTCAACAAACACAGCTCAGTCCAGTCATCACACACTTCTCATTCTCTTTCTCCCCTTCTCTCCCCTCAAAACTCTACCCACTGTCTGAACAGCGCCGCCAAGCGGCTGACACTACAATATCACCCAAACACTGCATCACTAAACATATGCAAACAGGCAATGTTCAACAAAACACAGTAAACTGATGTTTAACCTTACGTTTACACAACTTTTGCCCATAAGACACAACTTCACTCTTACATTTGTATAAATCTGCTGTATTACATGCCATCAGGAATTTAGAAACTACTGGGATATAAATTCAATCAAATTCATGTTTGTTATACAATAAACAAATAAGGAGTTCATAGAAAAGTGTCAATAATTATTCAAATGAAATGTCTCTGTAATCCTTTAGAGCAAGAAATAGTCACAAAAACAGAGAAAAGCATAAGGCACTGTGGAATAAAAATGGATTCTATCATAATCATTAAAAGTAGTACAGAAAACAATGTAGATATGCCAATATGATTATTTATTGTAGAATCAAATAATCATCATTTTTTATAATTTTTGTGTTCATTCTCCCTGTTGGTCACACTGCCCTAAAAGAGAAAAAGAATAACATTAAATATATGAAAATACAATCAACATTTAATAGAAATATCTGGTAAAGCGTCTGGCGGTTTGACTAATTTGAATAATTGACATTATTGACCGATCGATTGACCGAACACAGAATTACAGATGAGCGAAACTTACAAGAAATCCTTTCATTCTGTAGATTTTGGCGAAAGGCGATTCCTCAACACAACCCAAAACACTGCAAGGTGTGTCCACATGTGGAAACCCCTCAACTACCTGAAGGGGGGGGGAACATAACCATGAATATGTAGAGAATAAAATGCTGAACATGAAGTGTGAGGAGCCATGCTTACATTGTCCAGTGTGTCTGAAAGGCTGTCCAGTTCCCTTTTCCCTCCTGGGCTCAGTCCATATGACCAGTGCTGACAGCAGACCTGTGGCACCACTGAGCCCAGAAGCAGCAACCACAGTGCCAGGGTTTGCATAGCCATTCTGAGGAGGAAAAAAGCTTTATATTACACATATAAGCAGGTCAGTAATCTTCTTATTTTTCCTAATCTAACCCCAAATACTGTCATAGTCCTCAGTTTTAGATTACACATGCCCAGATTTATGCATCACATCAGTGAAGTTTTTACCTTCTGTGCATAAGGCAAGCTGCTTTTCTGATTTGTTCTTGGCTGCTGTCCTTTGTGGAAGCCGATGCTGCTGCTGCTGAGCATTTTCCAAGGTTTATATGCTGCTTCCTTTCGTGTCAAAAGCCCAACACTTCACTGCAGGGGGTCACAAAGTGGGATTAAGCAACATTTACTGGTAACCCGCAGAGCTATTAAAAAGATTACAGTGTGTGATTTTTGTCCTTCCACAAAAAGAACAAGTGTTCATCATCAGACCAGCTTTGTGTATGGCCGTGAAGTACCTCCAGTCGTTTTCCAATACTTGCTGATAAACCAAAGATTCACAAATTAATGACAGAGAAAAAGACGAGGTGATAAAGACTTACTCTTCTTCATAGCAGTTTATTTATAACAGTCATTTATGGAAATATATTTCCACGGTCGAGTGCAATAATCATACTCAGGGAGAACTACACCGCCCCCTGTCTCAAACAAAAAAAAAAAAAACAACCTCTGCCCCATATTGCATTCAGAGAGATGTATTAAAATAAATAACCATAGCTCTTTGTGATTTTCACACTCATTGTGAAATACACAACATGATTGCCTTCATCATTCATTCTCACAGGCTGGGTACCTACGATTGAACTGAGTGAATAGTATTGCATCGGAGCAGCTTTGAGCTACAGCTAAAGAAACTTCACCAGTCAAAGGCGAGGATAGCTCTTCACACATGCAAACAGACAATGTCCAGTAAGAACTGAAGTGAGATTGTTCCTTAACAAAACATCTGCCCAATCTATTAATAGTGATTTTTTTTTTTTTGGAAGCACTGGATTTGATTTACATAAGATAACAAGCATTAAACATTTTTGGTGAAAAGATATAACATGTTACAAATCAAATATATACTTGTGCAAATACGTTCAAAAGCATGATTAAGTGATATACGTCATGTAAATGGAACATGTTTTCAGGCAAGTCCACAACATGTGAACACGGCCTTCTGTTAAAGCACACCAAGTTGGATTATTTTTTCACAATGGGATATGAGGAGTAATGAATGTCGTACATAAACATTACAATAAGTAGTGACCACAGTCAAACGCATGCAACTGTGGATCTCTCACACACCGGATTACAAAAAAAACAAAACAAAAGAGGTAGATTCACAGAGCGCAAAACGAGGGAGAGCTTTTTAAGAACACAATATTCAAAAGTAGGAAAAGAGAAACCTCACAGCTGTAAATCATGTATTGCATACCCAAGCTGTGTTTGAAAACTAGCCTGTCGCATAGTTTTATGGTGCATTAACAGCACGTCTGGCCTTTGAGACTGTGCTGTTGTATGGCTTTGGCTTGCATTGCTTCCTTTATAGTGTGTTGTATCCAGCAAAAGTAAGTTACATACTTAAAGAGGAACGTACAGCGTGACAGTTATTGGTAAATGACCCCTTCAGTTTCTGCTACAGCAGCATTCAGTGAAGCTCAGTACTCTGAACTTTACTGCAAAAGTCTGGTTTTTGACTCCCATTAACATGTCAAGTAATATGAAATGAATATAAGTTATGCAAAAACATTAAATGAGTATAGTCGTTGGATCGCATCCAGACACATCTACATACACTAGGAACATTATTTTGTTTTGGTGATATATGTAGCTGAACATTTTAAAACATCCTACCATACAAACATACATGGACAACCCTGGATAAATTCTAGTGCAAGATATTTAAAGCTAATGTAACATAGGTGGAATGCCAGGGATGTGCATACAACTACCTGTGCTGTACACAGGTATAGAGAGATTGATAGTAGGGGGATATACTGTAAGAGGAACTGAGTAATAAAGAAGCCATCTGTGTCCAGACCGGACTTGTAGGCGTGTAACCGAGTTATCTGTCACTCTGGGACATGTGCAGCGGGGTCAGCATCTCTTCAAAAATGGCTCCTTTCACGTTGGATCCTCTCAGGTTTGCTTCTTGTAGATCACAGCCAGACAGGTCGCAGTTCTGCAAAGACGCAGCAGGGACGTAACAGTAAGACAGGAAGATTACATGAACTGGTGAAAAGCTTGTAATGTAAGTAGAGAACTGTAATGTATTATGAATGTCGTACAAAAGCCTGTTGAAAAATGTTCACACACTTGCTGGCAATTTCATACAAGTGTCATGGTGAAGTCCTGTTGCCTTATGAAAGCTTTCAGTTGCTTGTGTAAAGCTTGACATTAAGGGTTAAAATGTCAATGTTATTTTATCAAAAAAAGAATGAATGTCATTTGTTTCATAACAAACAGTTAACATTTAGTTCAAAAAGTTTTTTCTTCAAGAAAAAATGGTTTGGCAGAAAATTAAAGGAATAGTTCAACATTTTGGGGAATACACTTCGTCACAGACAACTTAAGGCACAAAAGCAATTGAATTCCCATACAAATATAAAGACCAACTTCATTGTACTCATATTAATTGGTTATTTACTTATTCAACTCTATGCAACTTTAGCTTAAATTTTGGGGATCCTGCTACTGGGCTATCAGTAGGGAAATTGTTTGGGGAAAAAAAAAAAGAGGGATTCAGTTCAGGCTGACTATTATGTTCAGAGTCAAGTAATCTATCAATTATTTTTACAATTGTTTAGTCTACAAAATGTCAGAAAATAGTGAAAAATGCACAGCACAAGTTCCCCAGAGCCCATGTTTGCACATTGCTCGTTTTTTTCCAAACAGTCCAATCCCCCCAAAAAACTCTTCAACTTACACTGATATAAAACAAAGGAAAGCTTAATGTGTGAAGGGCTGGAAACAGAGAATGTTTGGTATTATTTCTTAAGAAATTACTATAACAATTGATTTATCATCAAAATACTTGCAGATGAATTTTCTTTCAGTGGTGTAGTGGATTCATCTTAAAAACATCTGTAGGACAATTATTCAGATCTGCTTTGTTGCCCCATGATAAATACTAACTGTCATCTGCGTCAACATGTCTGTTTAAATGAACATTTTTAGAGATAATCCCTTCCGATAGCCTTGACTTAAATGTAAAGGATAGAAGATGATGGAGAAGAGAGGTGGATGGGAGAGGGAGGAAGAAGGAAGAGAATTTTTTTTTGAATTTTTAAAACACCTTTATTTATCTAGTCATCAGATCAACAAGCATTAAAAAACAACACCAGATTCAGCCCAGCATGCGTCCAAAGCAGAGCTCCTCCTCATCAATGGAGCACAGAACATTTTTATAACACCACACAGAGACAAAACAGTCCAGATCATTCATCAACCTGTAATAGTTGTGATCAATTTTCAGTCTGCTTGTTATCATTCTGATCAGTATGGTGATAACATCAAAGTCCAAAGAACCATTTATCTTGTTCTTTCTGCTGATATAAATGGCCATCTTAGCTTGGCCCAACAGAAAGTTGAACAACTTTCACGCACTTATCACGAGTCCTCCTCGAGAGGTAAAGGAAAGGGAGGAAAATTACAGATACAGTTGAAAGAAGGTAAAGGAAAGAAAGGATGACAGGAAGACAGAAGAGAGGTGGATGGGAGAGGGAGGAAGAGGGAGGAGAGGAAAAGTTGATGAGAGACAGGGAGATGAAGAAATGAAGGAAAATTAAGGACAGGAAAGTAGATCAATAAACAGAAAAACAGTAAAGACAGAAGATTAAGGAGGGGAAGGATGGACGGGTAAAACAAGAAAGATGAAATAGAGGAGGAATGTAGAATAAAAGGATAGAAAAGGAAGAAAATGAATAAGAGGACAGGGGGAAATGTGAAGGATAGAAGATGATGGAGAAGAGAGGTGGATGGGAGAGGGAAGGAAGAGAGGAAAAGTTGATGAGAGACAGGGAGATGAAGAAATGAAGGAAAAGGGACAGGAAGGTGGAGATGTAAATAAAAAAGAAGGGTGGATGTTAAATGAAAGAAGATTATAAAAAATCCCTTCCATTCATGAAGAACTGAAAGGATGAAGAGGTAAAGGAACAAAAGATGTAAGGAAAGAAAGGAAAATGGACAGGAAGGATGGTAGGGTAAGGAAGAGAAAAATAGAGAAGGTGGAGAGGTAAAAGAAAAAAAGGAAAAAGAAAGGAGAGGGTGGGTGGATGGATGGCAAAGGAAGAAGAAAGGAAAATCAAGTGAAGGAGGATGGGAGAGAGCCCTACCTCCCAACCATGAAGGAAAAATGATGGAGATGAAGATGGAAAGGAAAAGTAGTGGAAGAAGAGATGATGGATAGAAAGGTACAGAGGAAGGAAGTGGAAGGAACATTTAAGAGAAAGAAAGAAAAAGACCGTAAGAGTAGAGGTGTAAAGGAGAGAGGGTGAGAGAAAAACTAAGTTTAAAGATAAAACGGTGGAAGATGATAGAATATAAAGGAAAGGAAAAGTGGATGGGTGAAACAGAGGGATTAAGGAGAGAAAATAGAGAGGAAGATGAAGGAGCAGGATAGGTAGAGGGTGGAATGGTGTAAGAAACAAGATTAAAGATAAGAAGCATGGAGATGTAAAAGATAGGAAATAAGAGACAAAGGGTGAAGAGTGAAAGGAAGGAATGTGGAGGATGGAAGGAGTATGAAAGGAAAAGTAAGAAGAATGAAGGAGAGAAAGAGTGGAGGTGTTAAGGGTGGAGGATGAAGGATAGAAAAAGTGGAGGAAAATGAAGGAAGACAGGGTGGATGGTTCAAGAATCAAGAAAAAAAATAGTGTAAAAGTAAGAGATAAAGGACAGGAGGAATGGAAAATAAAGAATGAGTTGGAGGAGATGGAGGGTGGAGAGGTGAAAGAGTAGATGAGTTAGGGAGTAAGATGAGATGGAGAGAGTGAGTAACAAGATTAAAGATAAGAAGCATGGAGATGTAAAGGACAAGAAATGAGAGAAAGGGTGAAGAGGGAAAGGAAATAATGAGGATGGAAGGAGTATGAAAGGGAAAGTAAGAAGAATGAAGGAGAGAAAGAGAGGAGGTGTTCAGGATGGAGGATGAAGGAGAGAAAGGGTGGATCGGAGATGAAAGATGGAAAGGGTTGAGAATCATAGAATAAGAGATGAAGGATAGAAAAAGTGGAGAGGAAAATGAAGGAAGATGGGATGGGAGAGGTAGGAAGAAGACAGACAGGAACATGAAGGATTTAAAGGATAGAGGGGAAAGAAGAAAGATGAAGCTTGGGAGAGGGGAGAGGGAGGAAGATTGAGGAAAGAAAAAGTTGACAGGAGAAAGGGAGATGAGAGGAAGGGTGGAAAGGAAATAAGGAGAATTAGGGACAGAAAGGAGGGATGGTTAAAGGAAGATAAAAAATCCTCTTATCCATGAATGATAGAAAGGTTAGAGGGGGAAAAGAAAAAACAATGGATGGATAGCAGAGGAAGGAAGGAAGAAGAAAGAAAGGAAAATCAAGTGAAGAAGGATGAGAGAGAACCCTACTTCCCATCCATGAAGGATAGAAAGGCTGAGAGAAAAACTAAGGAAGTTTAAAGATACAAACAGTAGAAGATGATAGAATATGAAGGAAAGGAAAAGTAGATGGGTGAAACAGAGGGATTAAGGAGAGAAAGGATAGAGAGGAAGATGAAGGAGCAGGATAGGTAAAGGGTGGAAAGGTATAGGAAACAAGATTAAAAGAAGCATGGAGATGTAAAGGACAAGAAATAAAAGAAAGGGTGAAGAGTGAAAGGAAATAATGTGGAGGATGAAAGGAGTATGAAAGGGAATGTAAGAAGAATGAAGGACAGGAAGAGTGGAGGTGTTAAGGGTGGAGGATGAAGGAGAGAAATTGGAGAAGGAGATGAAAGATGGAAAGGGTTGAAAATCGAAGAATAAGATGAAGGATAGAAAAAGTGCAGAGGAAAATGAAGGAAGATGATGAAGAGAAAGGGTGGATGGTTGAAGAATCAAGAAAAAGAATAGTGTAAAGGTAGGAGATAAAGGACAGGAAGGATGGAAGGGTTAAAAGAGAAAGATGGAGGACAGGAGGAATGGAAAATAAAGAATATGAGTTGAAGGAGGTGAAGAGTGGAAAGATGAAAGAGAAAATATGAAAGTGAGGAAGAATAGACAAGTTAGGGAGTGATATGAGATGGAGAGAGTGACTGAATAAAGAAATGAGAGAAAAGGATGATGTCTAAAGGAAAAAAGTGGAAGAGTGAGAAAGATGTAGGAGAGGAACAGTTGAGGGGAGTGGGAGGGAGAAGGAAGTGAAGGGTGGAGAGGTAAAGGAAAGGGAGGAAAATTACATACAGTTGAAAGAAGGTAAAGGAGAGAAAGGATAGAGGAAGAAAAGATGGAGCTGGATGATAGAAGGTAGAGTGATATAGGAAACAAGATTAAAGTTAGGAAGTGTGGAGATGTAAAAGAGGAAATAGGATAGAAAGGGTGGAGAGGAAAATGAAGGAATGTAGGAGGAGGATGAGAGGAGCATGGAAGGGAAAAAATGAAGGAGAGGAAGAGTGGAGGGGAGATGAAGGGACGGATGGATAAGAGAAAAAAGAAGAAGACAGACAGGAACATGAAGGATTTAAAGGGTAGAGAGGAAAGAAGAAAGATGAAGCTTGGATGGGAGAGGGAGGAAGATTTAGGAAAGAAAAGGTTGACAGGAGAAAGGGAGATGAGAGGAAGTGTGGAAAGGAAGGAAGGAAGAATCAGGGACAGAAAGGAGGGAAGATGGAGGAGCAGGATAGGTAGAGGGTGGAGTGGTATAGGAAATGAGAATAAGGATAGGAAGCATGGAGATGTAAAGGATAGAAAATAAAAGAGAAAGGGTGAAGAGGGAAAGGGAAGAATTAGGAGGACGGAAGGAGTATGAAAGGGAAAATAAGAAGAATGACGGAGAGAAAGAGTGGAGATGTTAAGGGTGGAGGATGATTGATTTTTAAACTCAACATTTATTAACCACTATGTACACTGTAAAAAAAACGTAATACACTACATTAACACATACATTATATAATTACATATCAGGTATCAAAGTTACATCAGCACATGTCCAAAACTCAACTGTCCATCTATTACAGAGCAGAGCACCCCCCCCCCCATAACCCCAAATCAGCTGGAAAGTCTCCAGGTCATGAGCAGCTCTGTAAAAACTAAACTCTACCAGCAGTCTGGACTTCACCATTCTGACAAAAACAGGAACCACATCAACATTCAGCTCTTCCTCCACCTTCCTCCTGCGGCTCACATACACCGCCATCTTTGCCTGTCCCAAAACAAAGTTCAATATCTGACACTTGTTCTTCTGTTGGCGAGTGTATTTAAAACCACAAATAAAAACCTGCTTCATAAAAATTTCTCCATATCTGCTAAAAATGGTTTCCAACAACACAAACAGAGCCGTCAGACGAGAGCACTCTGAGAAACAGTGAAACACCGTCTCTCTTTGGCTGCAGAAGGGGCATTTCTCCTCCACAGCAGCATTAATAACAGAGATAAAAAAAGAGTTCACTGCTACAATGCTATGTAGGATCCTCCACTGCAGGTCCGCATGTTTCTTTGTTAAAGGAGGTTTATACAAAGACCTCCATGCTGGTTTGACGTCAGGGTCTAAGTCCAGATAAGTCCTCCACGGGGTGTCACTGCGTCCATTCAGTTTGTTCTGGTTCAAGGTTTTAACCATCAACTTATACAGAGTCTTTCCTGAGGCGTCCTCCAAAGAAGCTCCCACAGGGTCGACAGGCTCAAGTAAAGGACCAGAGCAGTTTTTGAAATCCGGAAACAGTCCAATGGTGGGATAGGGGTCCGTACAGTTTGGCAGCAGCGCGCCATCACAAAAGTCAGTTAACAGAAGGCATTGATGTCCTGTCAGCTTCTGTTTCTAATGTTTCAGTAACTGGTTTATGACTCGTAGGATAAGGATAAGGATAAGAAGCATGGAGATGTAAAGGATAGGAAATAAAAGAAAGGGTGAAGAGGGAAAAGAAATAATGAGGATGGAAGGAGTATGAGGGAAAGTGGAGAGGAAGAGTGGAGATGTTAAGGGTGGAGGATGAAGGAGAGAAAGGGTGGACCGGAGAAGGAGATGAAAGATGGAAAGGGTTGAAAATCATAGAATAAGAGATGAAGGATAGAAAAAGTGGAGAGGAAAATGAAGGAAGATGGGATGGGAGAGGTAGGAAGAAGACAGACAGGAACATGAAGGATTTAAAGTGTCAGGCTCGGGGAAGCAGGAGTGGACCCAAACGCAGAGGCCGGAATGCAGATATGATGAAAAACTCTTAATTGTGGATGGTCACGGACAGGTAAACAGGGCTGAACAGAACTAGCAGAAGGAACAACACAAAACGATCCAACAAATACTGAACAGGGAAACAGAAGAAAAACCCAGAAAACAAACTCAATGCCATCTATACTAACCCATCCAAAACCAAGCACAAACACAAACCCAAGCACACAACCCAACAAACTAATGATTCAATCCTCTAAAAGCCACCACCCAAATCATACAAGAAAACCCTATGAACTGAGGGACTAAACAGACGTGCAAAACCAGGAGAGCCCACAGAACACAACATAAGACCAAAAAAACAGCCAAAGTCCAGGCAAGATGTGACAGAACCCCCCCCTTAAGGGACAGATCCCAGACGTCCCACAAACACCACCAAGGGACACAGGATGGACGGCCGACGCAAGACGGGGGGAGGAGGAGGCCAAAAGTGACAGTCCATAGGCCATGAAAGAGCAGGTAGCTAGGGAAGTGGCGCAGGGGTAGGTAGCCAGCATGCAGGGAGCAAAGGAGGTGGTGCTCAGGAAGGGCCAGGACATGGGGAACCAGGAAGATGGTGCACAGGCAGATGGCCAGGACACTGGGAGCCAGGGAGATGGCACTCAGGTAGAAAGTCTGAGGCCAGACAGGGGCAGAGCATAAGAGTCCAGGTGGACGGCCAGGGGGCTGGACAGAGGCAGAGCCATAAAGTTCAGGGGGATGGCCTGGAGGCAAGACAGGCAGACTCTGGCGGCGACGCCACAGGGGATGCTGCACACTCGGGCGGCGACGCCACAGGGGATGCTGCACACTCGGGCGGCGACGCCACAGGGGATGCTGCACACTCGGGCGGAGACGCAACAGGGGATGCTGCAGACTCTGGAACGGGGGGCTGGCACAGCTCCGGAACAAGGGATAGCTGCGCTGGCCCAGCAGGGACGGAGGGTTGCTGCACGCCAGCAGGGACGCTGGGGAGCAGAGACTCTGGGGCGCGGAGACTCTGAGGCGCTGGAGAGGACAGGCCAGGTGGCAAGGTGACCCAAGGAACGGTGTGGTCGTCTGCGTTGACGACCGGACCTCTGGTTGGCGCTCCGAGGGCCTCCCAGAGCCAACCGGGTGCCCAGGTAGGGGTTTTGGGTTGGTGCTGGCTCAGGAGTGGCAGGCTGCTGGCTAGCTGGCTCCTTGCTAGCAGTCTTAGATAACTGATAATAAAAGTACTTCAGCAAAGTCATCTGAGCTGGAATGTCCGGAGTGGAAGCCGAATGGCAGTGCTGGTGGTTGGCAAGCTTGGAGGCCCGTCTGGCTGATCGAGGTCCCCCCAGTACCAGACGGGTTCCTTGAAAACAGTTTGTCTCTGCTGGGTCCATTACTGGTTGGATCGTTCTGTCAGGCTCGGGGAAGCAGGAGTGGACCCAAACGCAGAGGCCGGAATGCAGATATGATGAAAAACTCTTTTAATTGTGGATGGTCACGGACAGGTAAACAGGGCTGAACAGAACTAACAGAAGGAACAACACAAAACGATCCAACAAAGACTGAACAGAAAACCCGAACTTAAAGAAACTGAACTAACAAGGAGATGAGGTGCAGGTGGGGAGATGGGTGGAGAAATGGAGAGGGGAATGAACATACAGGGAGCTGATTGGCTGAGGACACACAGGGAGCGGGGCAGGGCTGACGAGGCTAACACAGGGCAGGTGTGGGGAAGACAGCAGGGCAGGGCTAACGAGTCCAAATGCAGGGCAGGTGTGGAGGAGCACATGAACACACAAGGGAAACAGAAGAAAAACCCAGAAAACAAACTCAATGCCATCTATACTAACCCATCCAAAACCAAGCACAAACACAAACCCAAGCACACAACCCAACAAACTAATGATTCAATCCTCTAAAACCCACCACCCAAATCATACAAGAAAACCCTATGAACTGAGGGACTAAACAGACGTGCATAACCAGGAGACCCCACAGAACACAACATAAGACCAAAAAAACACCCAAAGTCCAGGCAAGATGTGACATTAAAGGGTAGAGAGGAAAGAAGATGAAGCTTGGATGGGAGAGGGAGGAAGATTTAAGTAAAAAAAAAAGTTGACAGGAGAAAGAGAGATGAGAGGAAGGGTGGAAATGAAGGCGAATTAGAGACAGAAAGGAGGGATGGTTAAAGGAAGATAGAAATGCTCTTATCCATGAATGATAGTAAGGTTAGAGAGTGACAAGAAAAAACAATGGATGGATAGCAGAAGAAGGAAGAAGAAAGAAAGAAAAATCAAGTGAAGAAGGATGGGAGAGAACCCTACTTCCCATCCATGAAGGATAGAAAGGATGGAGAGAAGTTGAAAGAAACAAAAGTTGGATAGGAGAGAGAAAAACTAAGTTTAAAGATACAACAGTGGAGGATGATAGAACAAACAGAGGGATTAAGGAGAGAAAGGATAGAGGGGAAGATGGAGGAGCCGGATAGGTAGAGGGTGGAATGGTATAGGAAACAAGATTAAAGATAAGAAGCATGGAGATGTAAAGGATAGAAAATAAAAGAAAGGGTGAAGAGAAAAAGGAAGGAATGTGGAGGATGAAAGGAGTATGAAAGGGAAAGTAAGAAGAATGAAGGACAGGAAGAAAGGAGATGTTAAGGGTAGAGGATGAAGGAGAGAAAGATGGAAAGGCTTGAGAATCTAAGAATAAGAGATGAAGGATAGAAAAAGTGGAGGAAAATGAAGGAAGATGAAGAGAAAGGGTGGATGCTTCAAGAATCAAGAAAAAGAATAGTGTAAAGGTAGGAGATGAAGGACAGGAGGAATGGAAAACAAAGAATGAGTTGAAGGAGATGGAGGGTGGAGAGGTGAAAGAGAAAACAAAAGAGAGGAAGAGTAGATGAGTTAGGGAGCAAGGTGTAAAGACTGATAATTACACCTTGAGGTGGACGGGCAGTCCACGCCTTTACTTGAAGAGTTTACCAACTTTTATGTAAACAGTGTCACGGCTCTTGTCAATCAGATGTAATTGTCTTTTTAACGTGCTGACGTGCTACGGTAAGCGTATTGTATCATTTCCGGTTGCCGACTGTGTCTACTGATAGCGTTGTTGCTGCTCTCATCTCAGTTGATTTTCCTATATATATCACATTACTGTGGACTAATATCTGCTGTATATTTAAACTTTCGCTAGTTTTACACAAGCACTCTCAGCGCTTTTCTCTTAGCGACTTTTCTCGCTAATCGCACAAGTTGTTAGTCACTTTAGCTCTGCAGCTAGCACTAGCAGCTAACTTAAACTAAGCAGTTAGCGATGGCTTCTCTCTCTCCCTCTCGTTCTCCTGCTCTCTTGCTCGGTGTGTCAAATGTTTAGTTATTCCTCTGCCTCCTTTAGTGATAGTGGTAAGTGTAATAAGTGTAGTTTATTTGCAGCACTGGAGGCAAGGCTTAGTGAATTGGAAGCGCGGCTCCGCACCATGGAAAAACAATCAACTGCTAATATAGTTAGCCAGCCCCTAGTATCCGGTGCGGGCCGACCTAGCGTAGCTCCCAGTCCCCCGGTAGCTCCCGAGCAGCCGGGAAGCCAGGGCGGCTGGGTGACTGTCCGAAGGAAGCATAGCCCTAAGCAGAAGCCCACGGTTCACCACCAACCAGTTCATGTTTCTAACAGGTTCTCCCCACTCAGCGACACACCCGCCGAGAAACAAACTCTGATTATTGGCAGCTCCATAGTCAGAAACGTGAAGTTAGCGACACCAGCAGCTATAGTTAAATGTATTCCTGGGGCCAGAGCGGGCGACATTGAGTCAAATTTAAAACTGCTGGCTAAGAATAAACGTAAATATGGTACGATTGTCATCCATATCGGCGGCAACGACTCCCGATTACGCCAATCGGAGATCACCAAAATTAATGTTGAGTCGGTGTGAACATTTGCAAAAACAATGTCGGACTCCGTAATTTTCTCTGGACCGCTGCCTAATCTGACCAGTGATGTCATGTATAGCCGCATGTCACAATTTAACCGCTGGTTGTCGAGGTGGTGTCCAGCAAACGATGTGGGCTTCATAGATAATTGGCAGACTTTCTGGGGAAGACCTGGTCTGATTAGGAGAGACGGCATACATCCCACTTTGGATGGAGCTGCTCTCATATCCAGAAATATGGCCAAGTTTATTAGTAAACCAAAACCATGACAACCCAGAGTTGAGACCAGGAGGCAGAGCTGCAGTCCTACACGCTTCTCTGCGCTTCCATTAGAGCAGTTACCCACCCAAAACCACATAGAGACTGTGTCTGTCCCCCGACCACATAAATCAATTAAATCCAAAGTAAACAAAAGAAGAGTCATTCATGAAAATCTAGTAAAACTTAAAACCACTACTGCAATAGTACAACAAAATAAGATAATTAAATGTGGACTCTTGAACATTAGATCTCTTTCATCTAAAGCTGTTTTAGTAAACGATTTAATTTCAGATCATCATATTGATTTATTTTGTCTCACTGAAACCTGGCTGTGTCATGCCTAAATGAATCCACTCCCCCCAGTCATATTAATACTCATATTCCTCGAGACACTGGCCGAGGAGGAGGAGTTGCAGCCATTTTCAACTCAAGCCTAATCATCAACCCTAGACCTAAATTTAATTATAACTCATTCAAAAGCCTTGTTCTTAGTCTCTCTCAGCCAACCTGGAAAACTTTACAGCCAGTTCTATTTGTTATAGTGTATCGTCCTCCTGGCCCGTAGAGTTTTTGTCGTATTTAGTCCTTAGTACAGATAAAGTAATTATAGTAGGTGATTTTAATATTCATGTGGACGTTGATAGTGACAGTCTCAGCACTGCATTTATCTCATTATTAGACTCAATTGGCTTCTCTCAGTGTGTAAATAATCCCACTCACCGTCTTAACCACACCCTAGACCTTGTTCTGGCTTATGGGATTGAAATTGAACATTTAATAATTTTTCCACAAAATCCTATTTTGTCAGATCATTTTTTTAATAACTTTTGAATTCCTATTACTGGATTATACACCATTAGACAAAAATGTCCTCACTAGATGTCTATCTGATAGTGTTGTAGATAAATTTAAGGAAGCAATTCCGTCAGTACTGAATTCACTGCCATGTCTCAATACTACAGAGGACTCTTATGTTAACTTTAGTCCCTCCCAAATTGATAATCTTATTGATAGTGCTGCAGGCTCACTAAGACAAACACTCGACTCCATCGCCTACTTAAAAAAGAAGATAACAAAACATAAGAGGTTAGCTCCATGGTATAACTCCCAAACCCGCAAATTAAAGCAAACATCGCGAAAATTGGAAAGGATTTGGCGTTCCACCAAAGTAGAAGAATCTCGCTTAGTCTGGCAAGGTAGTCATATGGGAAGGCCCTCTGTAATGCCAGAGCCGCCTATTACTCAGCATTAATAGAAGAGAATAAAAACTGCCCTAGGTTCCTTTTCAGCACTTTGGCCAGGCTGACAAAGAGTCATAACTCTACTGATCCATGTATTCCTATAGCTCTCAGTAGTAATGACTTTA
Organism: Thunnus albacares; assembly: GCF_914725855.1. Classification (NCBI taxonomy): domain Eukaryota; kingdom Metazoa; phylum Chordata; class Actinopteri; order Scombriformes; family Scombridae; genus Thunnus; species Thunnus albacares. The sequence continues at coordinate 12,194,488 of NC_058107.1, forward strand.
TGAGCTTCTTTAATGATAAAATTCTAACTATTAGAGACAAAATTAACCACCTCCTGCCCTCGACAGGCACCGTTCTCTCCCCAAACACAGGAACCTTAGTAACAGCAGTAAATCCTGACATATATTTGGACTGTTTTTCTCCAGTAGACTTGTCTGAACTAACTTCAATGATTTGTTCAGCTAAACCATCAACCTGTCTCTTAGATCCCATCCCAACTAGGCTGCTTAAGGAAGCCTTACCCTTAGTGAGCACTTCTTTACTAGATATGATCAATTTGTCTTTAGTAACAGGCTATGTACCACAGTCCTTTAAAGTAGCTGTAATTAAACCTCTTAAACCTAGGTCAAAGCAGATGGCCGCCCACCAAGAGCCGGGGTCTGCTTGAGGTTTCTACCCGTTAAAGGGGAGTTTTTCCTTACCGCTGTCGCCAAGTGCTTGCTCATGAGGGAATTGTTGGGTCTCTGTAAATTAAAGAGTACGGTCTTGACCTGCTCTATGTGAAAAGTGCCTTGAGATGACTTCTGTTGTGATATGGCGCTATATAAATAAAAATTGATTGATTGATTGATTGATTGATTGAAGGTGGAGATTGAGAGAGTGAATGAGTAAAGAAATGAGAGAAAGGCCAGAGAGATACAGGAAGAATAATGAAGGATAGGAAGAGTTGAGGGGGAAAGTAGGCAGATGAAAGACAGGAACATAAAGAATGAATTAAAGAGATGATGTTGAGAAATAGAGAAAGGAATATGAAGAAGCAAAAGAAAGGGAAATGAATAAGAGGACAGGGGGAAATGTAAAGGATAGAAGATGACAGAAGAGAGGTTGATGGGAGAGGGAGGAAGATGTAGGAGAGGAAAAGTTGATGAGATACAGGGAGATGAAGAAATGAAGGAAAAAAGGACAAGAAAGTAGATCAATAAACAGTTAAGACAGAAGATTAAGGAGGGAAGGAATGGATGGGTAAAATAAGAAAGATGAAGGAGAGGAGGAATGTAGAATAAAAGGATAGTTGGAGAAGGAGGGTGGAGAGGTGAAAGAAAACATGAAAGAGAGGAAGAGTAGATGAGTTAGGGAGCAAGATGTTGATGGAGAGAGTGAATATAGAAATGAGAGAAAAGGATGATGTCTGAAGGAAGAAAGTGGAAGAGTGAGAAAGATGTAGGAGAGGAACAGGAAAGGAAAAAGAAAATTACAGATACAGCTGAAAGAAGGTAAAGGAGAGAAAGGATGGAGAGGAAAAGGGGAGAGAGAAAGAGTTGGTGGGAAAGAAAGGGAGACAGAGAGGTAAAAGAATATCAATGACAGGAAGTGGAGAGTAATGAGATGAGAAAGAAGAAGGACAGAGAGGAAGGAAGTTGATGATAGAACAAATGGAAAGGAAAATGAAACAAGAACAGGTAGAGTGGAGAGGTGTGAGGAGGATTAAGAAGATGAACAGAGAGGAAAGGAGGGAGAATGAATGAGAGGGAGGGTGGATGGAGAGGAATGGAGATGAAAGAGCAATGGTGGAGAGACAACTAATATAAAGGCTGGAGAGATACAAGAAGAATGATGAAGGATTGGAAGGGTTGAGGGGAGAAGAAGGAAGATGAAAGACAGGAACATAAAGAATGAATTAAAGAGATGATGTTGAGAAATAGGAAGGATGAAAAAGTGAAAAAGTGGAGGAAAATGAAGGAAGATGATGAAGAGAAAGGGTGGATGGTTAAAGAATCAAGAAAAAGAATAGTGTAAAGGTAGGAGATAAAGGACAGGAAGGATGGATAGGTAAAATGAGAAAGATAAGGGACAAGAGGAATGGAAAATAAAGAATATGAGTTGAAGTAAATAATGATTAAAAAAGAAGGGTGGATGGTTAAATTAGATGATTATAAAAAATCCCTTCCATTCATGAAGAACTGAAAGGATGAAGAGGTAAAGGAAAGGTATGAAAATGGACAGGAAGGATGGCAGAGCAAGGTAGAGAAAAAATAGAAAGGATGAAGAGGTAAAAGAAAAGGGAAGGAAAAGAAAAGGGAGGATGGGTGGATGGATAGCAGAGGAAGGAAGAAGAAAGGAAAATCAAGTGAAGGAGGACGGGAGAGAGCCCTACCTCCCATCCATGAAGGACAGAAAAGTCAATGATAGTGGAGGAGAAAGAGGAAAGGTCATTAGGTAAAGGAAGCAAGGTGGAAGAAAAGAAAAGAAAGTGATGGTGAGAGGGTGGATGGTAGAAGTAGGAAGGTGAAGGGAGGAAGATGGAAGATGAAGGATGACTAAGAAGGATGCAATACAAAGGAAAAGGAAGGAAAGGGAAGGTGGAGAGGCAAAGGAAGGAGAGGAGAGACAGTAAGATCAAAAGGATGAGAGAGGAAGAAGAAATGAGGAAGATGGACAGAAAACAAAGTAGACGGAGGGTGGATAGGAGAGGGAGGGTAAATAAGAAAAAGGGAAGTTGGAAAGAGCATTTAAGGGAAAGAAAGAAAAGGACAGGAAGAATGGAGGTGTAAAGGAGAGAGGGTGAAGGAGAGAAAGGGTGGACTGGAGATGAAGATGAATGATGAAGGATGGAAAGGTTTGAGAAGGAAAGGATAGGAGATGAAGGAAAGAAACATGGGACAAACATGAAGGAGGACGAAGAAAAGAAAGGGTGGGTGTTAAAGAAAGTAGAACAAGAAACAGAATAGCATAAAGGTAAAGAAAGAAGATGGATGGATGGATGGGTAAAACAAGAAAGATGAAGGAGAGGAACAGTTGAGGGGAGTGAGAGGGAGAAGGAAGTGAAGGGTGGAGAGGTAAAGGAAAGGGAGGAAAATTACAGATACAGCTGAAAGAAGGTAAAGGAGAGAAAGGATGAAGAGGAAGAAAAGAGGAAGTAGCTGGGTGATAGAAGGTGGAGTGATATAGGAAACAAGATTAAAGTTAGGAAGTGTGGAGATGTAAAAGAGGAAAAAGGATAGAAAGGCTGGAGAGGTAAATGAAGAAATGTAGGAGGAGGATGAAGGGAACATGGAAGAGGAAAAACATGAAGGAGAGAAAAGTGGAAGAGAGATGAAGGGATGGATGGATGGGAGAGGAAGGAAGAAGAAGGACAGGAACATGAAGGATTTAATGGATAGAGAGGAAAGAAGATGAAGCTTGGATGGGAGGGAGAGGAAGATTTAGGAAAGAAAAAGTTGACAGGAGAAAGAGATGAGAGGAAGTGTGGAAAGGAAATAAGGAGTATGAGGGACAGAAAGGAGGGATGGTTAAAGGAAGAGAAATTGCTCTTATCCATGAATGATAGAAAGGTTCAGAGAAAAACTAAGTTTAAAGATACAACAGTAGAAGATGATAGAATATAAATGAAAGGAAAAGTGGATGGATGAAACAGGGGGATTAAGGAAAGAAAGAATGGAGAGAAAGAAAGGAAGATGGAGGAGCAGGATAGGTAGAGGGCGGAGTGGTATAAGAAACAAGAATAAGGATAGGAAGCATGGAGATGTAAAGGACAAGAAATAAAAGAAATGCTGAAGAGGAAAAAGGAAAGAATGTGGGGGATGAAAGGAGTATGAAAGGGAAAATAAGAATGAAGGACAGGAAGAGTGGAGATGTTAAGGGTGGAGGATGAAGGAGAGAGAGATGGAAAGGGTTGAAAATCAAAGAATAAGAGATGAAGGATAGAAAAAGTGGAGGAAAATGAAGGAAGTTGATGAAGAGACAGGGTGGATGTTAAAGAATAGAGATGAAGGACAGGAGGAATGGAAAACAAAGAATAAGAGTTGGAGGAGATGGAGGGTGGAGAGGTGAAAGAGAAAACATGAATGAGAAGAAGAGTAGATGAATTACAGAGCGAGATGGAGAGAGTGAATGAGTAAAGAAATGAGAGAAAGGCCAGAGAGATACAGGAAGAATAATGAAGGATAGGAAGGGTTGAGGGGAGAAGGAGGAAGATGAAAGACAGGAAAATAAAGAATGAATTAAAGAAATGGTGTGTTGGAGAAATAAAGAAAGGAATATGAAGGACAGGGAAATGTAAAGGATAGAAGATGACAGAAGAGAGGTGGCTGGGAGAGGGAGGAAGATGTAGTGGAAAGGAAAAGTTGACAGGAGAAAGGGAATGAAAGAAATGAAGGAAAAAAGGACAGGAAGGTGATGTAAATAATGATGAAAAGAAGGGTGGATGGTTAAATGAAAGAAGATAAAAAAAATCCCTTCCATCCATGAAGAACTGAAAGGATGAAGAGATAAATGAAAAAAAGATGTAAGGAAAGGAAGGAAAATGGACAGGAAGGATGGTAGAGCAAGAAAGAGAAAAAATAGAAAGGGTGAAGAGGTAAAAGAAAAGGGAAGGAAAAGAAAGGAGAGGCTGGGTAGATGGATAGAGGAAGGAAGAAGAAAGGAAAATCAAGTGAAGAAGGACGGGAGAGATCCCTGCCTCCCATCCATGAAGGACAGAAAGGCTGGGAGAAAATTAAGGAAGATTAAAAGATACAAACAGAAGATGATAGAATATAAAGGAAAGGAAAAGTGGATGGGTGAAACAGAGGGATTAAGGAGAGAAAGAATAGAGAGGAAAATGAAGGAGCAGGATAGGTAGAGGGTGGAAAGGTATAGGAAATAAGATATAAGATAGGAAGCATGGAGATGTAAAGGATAGAAAATAAAAGAAAGGGTGAAGAGGAAAAGGAAGGAATGTGGAGGATGGAAGGAGTATGAAAGGAAAAGTAAGAAGAATGAAGGAGAGAAAGAGTGGAGGTGTTAAGGGTGGAGGATGAAGGATAGAAAAAGTGGAGGAAAATGAAGGAAGACAGGGTGGATGGTTCAAGAATCAAGAAAAAAATAGTGTAAAGGTGGGAGATAAAGGACAGGAGGAATGGAAAATAAAGAATGAGTTGGAGGAGATGGAGGGTGGAGAGGTGAAAGAGAAAACATGAATGAGAGGAAGAGTAGATGAATTAAGGAGCGAGATGGAGAGTGAATAGGTAAAGAAATGAGAGAAAGGCCAGAGAGATACAGGAAGAACGATGAAGGATAGGAAGAGTTGAAGGGAGAAGAAGGAAGATGAAAGACAGGAAAATAAAGAATGAATTAAAGAGATGATGAGAAATAGAGAAAGGAATATGAAGAAGGAAAAGGAAAGAAATGTATAAGAGGACAGGGGGAAATGTAAAGGATAGAAGATGATGGAGAAGAGAGGTGGATGGGAGAGGGAGGTGTTCAAAGAGATGAAATGTACATGGATAAATGAAGGAAAATAAAGATTTTGCAGTAGAAGGATAGAAGATGAAGGTAAATAAAAGATAGAAAAGAGAAGAGGGAAGGGTGGAGAGGTATTTCAACAAAAATGCAAAAACAAGACATCAAGCCTTCACATTCAGATACACATACAGAGACCCTCCTCCCCCTCACTACAAACAGCCCCGTCTATACACCAACAATATCATTTAGCAGACTGTAATAAACATATTCAGCCCCAAGATAGAAAGGATAGAAAGATGAAGGAAGCTGAAAGAGAAAACTTGGATGGAGTAAGGTGTAGGAGAGGAACAGTTGAGGGGTAAAGGAAAGGGAGGAAAATTACAGATACAGTTGAAAGAAGGTAAAGGAGAGACAGGATGGAGAAGAATAAGAGAAGAGGAAGGAGCTGGGTGATAGCAGGTGGAGTGATATAGGAAACAAGATTAAAGTTAGTAAGCGTGGAGATATAAAGGATAGAAAATAAAAGAAAGGGTGAAGAGGAAAAGGGAAGAATGTGGAGGATGGAAGGAGTATGAAAGGGAAAATAAGAATGGAGGAGAGAAAGAGAGGAGGTGTTAAGGGTGGAGGATGAAGGAGAGAAAGATGGAAAGGCTTGAGAATCTAAGGATAAGAGATGAAGGATAGAAAAAGTGCAGAGGAAAATGAAGGAAGATGATGAAGAGAAAGGGTGGATGGTTAAAGAATCAAGAAAAAGAATAGTGTAAAAGTAGGAGATAAAGGACAGGAAGGATGGATAGGTAAAATGAGAAAGATGAGGGACAAGAGGAATGGAAAATAAAGGGTGGAGAGGTGAAAGAGAAGACAAGTTACAGAGTGAGATCGAGATGGAGAGAGTGAGTTGGTGAAGAAATGAGAGAAAGACCAGAGAGATGGATAGGAAGGGATGAGAAGAAAAGAAGAAAGATGAAAGACAGGAACATAAAGAATGAATTAAAGAAATGGTTTTAAGAAAGAGATAGGAATATGAAGAAGAGGGAGGAAGAAGCAGGACAGGAAAAGTTGATGAGAGACAGGGAGATGAAGAAGTGAAGGAAAAAAGGACAAGAAGGTGGAGATGTAAATAATGATAAAAAAGAAGGGTGGATGGTTAAATGAAAGAAGATTACAAAATCCCTTCCATCCATGAAGAATTGAAAGGATGAAGAGATAAATGAAAAAAAGATGTAAGGAAAGGAAGGAAAATGGACAGGAAGGATGGTAGGGCAAGTATGAGAAAAAAATAGAAAGGGTGAAGAGGTAAAAAAGGGAAGGAAAAGAAAGGAGAGGATGGGTAGATGGATAGCAGAGGAAGGAAGAAGAAAGGAAAATCAAGTGAAGGAGGATGGGAGAGAGCCCTACCTCCCATCCATGAAGGACAAATGATGGAGATGAAGATGGAGAGGAAAAGTAGTGGAAGAAGAGATGAGGGATAGAAAGGTACAGAGTTAGACAAAAGGAGGATGGAAGGATCATTTAAAGGGAAAGAAAGAGGGTGGGTAGGAGAGGAAGGATAAATATGATGAAAGATAAAGCAGCAACAGTAAAGGAAGATGAGGGATAGAAAGGTGGAGAGGCAGAGGAAGGAAGTGGAAGGAACATTTAGGAAAGAGAAGGACAGGAAGAGTAGAGGTGTAAAGGAGAGAGGGTGAGAGAAAAACTAAGTTTAAAGATAAAATGGTGGAAGATGATAGAATATAAAGGAAAGGAAAAGTGGATGGGTGGAACAGAGGGATTAAGGAGAGAAAGAATAGAGAGGAAGATGAAGGAGCAGGATAGGTAGAGGGTGGAAAGGTATAGGAAACAAGATTAAAG
>NC_058107.1:12206499-12238999 GCF_914725855.1 Thunnus albacares
AGATGAAGCTTGGATGGGAGGGAGGAAGATTGAGGAAATAAAAGGTTGACAGGAGAAAGGGAGATGAGAAGTGCGGAAAGGAAGGAAGAATTAGGGACAAAAAGGAGGGATGGTTAAGGGAAGATAAAAATTGCTCCGATCCATGAAGGATAGAAAGGTTCAGAGAAAAACTAAGTTTAAAGATACAGCGGAAGATGATAGAATATAATGAAAGGAAAAGTGGATGGATGAAGCAGGGGGATTAAGGAAAGAAAGAATAGAGAAGAAGAAAGGAAGATGGAGAGGCAGGATAGGTAGAGGGTGGAAAGGTATAGGAAACAAGATTAAGGATAGGAAGCATGGAGATGTAAAGGACAAGAAATAAAAGAAATGCTGAAGAGGAAAAAGGAAAGAATGTGGAGGATGAAAGGAGTATGAAAGGGAAAATAAGAATGAAGGACAGGAAGAGTGGAGATGTTAAGGGTGGAGGATGAAGGAGAGAAAGGGTGGATTGGAGAAGGAGATGAAAGATGGAAAGGGCTGAAAAATCGAAGAATGAGAGATGAAGGATAGAAAAAGTGGAGAGGAAAATGAAGGAAGATGAAGAGAAAGGGTGGATGGTTAAAGAATCAAGAAAACGAATAGTGTAAAAGTAGGAGATAAAGGACAGGAAGGATGGATAGGTAAAATGAGAAAGATGAGGAACAAGAGGAATGAAAAATAAAGAATATGAGTTGAAGGAGGTGAAGAGTGGAAAGATGAAAGAGAAAATATGAAAGTGAGGAAGAGTAGACAAGTTAGGGAGTGAGATCGAGATGGAGAGAGTGAGTTGGTGAAGAAATGAGAGAAAGACTGGAGAGATGGATAGGAAGGGTTGAGCAGAAAAGAAGAAGATGAAAGACAGGAACATAAAGAATGAATTAAAGAGATGGTGTTAAGAAATAGAGAAAGGAATATGACGAAGGGAAAGGGAGGAAATGAATAAGAGGACGAGATGTAAAGAATAGATAGAAGGAGAAGAGAGGTGGATGGGAGAGGGAGGAAGAAGCAGGACAGGAAAAGTTGATGAGACAGGGAGATGAAGAAATGAAGGAAAATGAAGGACAGGAAAGTAGATCAATAAACAGAAAAACAGTAAAGACAGAAGATTAAGGAGGGGAAGGATGGATGGGTAAAACAAGAAAGATGAAATAGAGGAGGAATGTAGAATAAAGGTTAGGAGTTAAAGGAGATGGAAGGTGGAGAGGTGAAAGAAAACATGAAAGAGAGGAAGAGTAGATGAGTTAGGGAGTGAGATGAGATGGAGAGAGTGAGTGAATAAAGAAATGAGAGAAAAGGATGATGTCTAAAGGAAAAAAGAAGAGTGAGAAAGATGCAGGAGAGGAACAGTTGAGGGGAGTGAGAGGGAGAAGGAAGGCAAGGGTGGAGAGGTAAAGGAAAGGGAGGAAAATTACAGATACAGTTGAAAGAAGGTAAAGGAAAGAAAGGATGGAGAGGAAGAAAAGATGAAGGAGCTGGATGATAGAAGGTGGAGTGATATAGGAAACAAGATTAAAGTTAGGAAGTGTGGAGATGTAAAAGGAAAAAGGATAGAAAGGCTGGAGAGGTAAATGTAGGATTGAAGGAGGAGGATGAGAGGAACATGGAAGAGGAAAAACATGAAGGAGAGAAAAGTGGAAGAGAGATGAAGGGATGGATGGATGGGAGAGGAAGGAAGAAGGACCAGAACATGAAGGATTTAAAGGATAGAGTGGAAAGAAGAAAGATGAAGCTTGGATGAGAGGGAGAGGAAGATTGAGGAAAGATGGTTGACAGGAGAAAGGAAGACGAGAGGAAGTGTGGAAAGGAAGGAAGGAAGAATTAGGGACAGAAAGGAGGGATGGTTAAATAAAGGAAGATAAAAATTCCTCCCATCCATGAAGGATAGAAAGGCTCAGAGAAAATCTGAGTTTAAAGATACAACAGTGGAAGATGATAGAATATAAATGAAAGGAAAAGTGGATGGGTGAAACAGGGGGATTAAGGAGAGAAAGGATAGAGAGGAAGATGAAGGAGCAAGATAGGTAGAGGGTGGAATGCTAGAGTTGGAGGAGATGGAGGGTGGAGAGGTGAAAGAGAAAACATGAATGAGAGGAAGAGTAGATGAATTAGGGAGCGAGATGAGATGGAGAGAGTGAATGAGTAAAGAAATGAGAGAAAGGCCGGAGAGATACAGGAAGAATGATGAAGGATAGGAAGAGTTGAGGGGAGAAGAAGGAAGATGAAAGACAGGAACATAAAGAATGAATTAAAGAAATGGTGTGTTTGAGAAATAGAGAAAGGAATATGAAGAAGAAAGAAAAGGGAGGGAAATGAATAAGAGGACAGGGGGAAATGTAAAGGACAGAAGATGATGGAGAAGAGGAAGAAGGAAGAGAAGAAAAGTTGAGACAGGGAGATGAAGAAATGAAGGGAAAAAGGACAGGAAGGTGGAGATGTAAATAATGATGAAAAGAAGGGTGGATGGTTAAATGAAAGAAGATTGTAAAAAAATCCCTTCCATTCATGAAGAATTGAAAGGATGAAGAGGTAAAAGAAAAGGGAAGGAAAAGAAAGGAAAGAGTGGATAGTAGAAGTAGAAAGGCAAAGGATAGAATTTTTGGAGATGTGAAGGGAGGAAGATGGAAGATGAAGGATGACTAAGAAGGATGCAATACAAAGGAAAAGGAAGGAAAGGGAAGGTGGAGAGGCAAAGGAAGGAGAAGAGAGACAGTAAGATCAAAAGGATGAGAGAGGAAGAACAAACGAGGAAGATGGACAGAAAACAAAGTAGAGGGAGGGTAAATAAAGATAAAGCAGGTGGAGCAGTGAAGGAAAAAGATGAGGGATAGAAAAGTGGAGAGGTAGAGGAAGGAAGTTGGAAAGAGCATTTAAGGGAAAGAAAGAAAAGGACAGGAAGAGTGGAGGTGTAAAGGAGAGAGGGTGAAGGAGAGAAAGGGTGGACTGGAGATGAAGATGAAAGATGGAAAGGGTTGAGAAGGAAAGGATATGAGATGAAGGAAAGAAACATGGAGGACGAAGAAAGAAAGGGTGGATGTTAAAGAAAGTTGATCAAGAAACAGAATAGCATAAAGGTAAAGACAGAAGATGGATAGACAGGTAAAACAAAAAAGATGAAGGAGAGGAGGAATGTAGAATAAAAGGATAGTTGGAGAAGGAGGGTGGAGAGGTGAAAGAAAACATGAAAGCGAGGAAGAGTAGACAAGTTAGGGAGTGAGATGAGATGGAGAGAGTGACGGATGATGTCTAAAGGAAAAAAGTAGAAGAGTGAGAAAGATGCAGGAGAGGAACAGTTGAGGAGAGTGAGAGGGAGAAGGAAGTGAAGGTTGAAGAGGTAAAGGAAAGGGAGGAAAATTACAGATACAGTTGAAAGAAGGTAAAAGAAAGGATGGAGAGGAAGAAAAGATGAAGGAGCTGGATGATAGAAGGTAGAGTGATATAGGAAACAAGATTAAAGTTAGGAAGTGTGGAGATGTAAAAGAGGAAATAGGATAGAAAGGTGGAGAGATAAATGAAGGAATGTAGGAGGAGGATGAGAGGAGCATGGAAGAGGAAAAAAATGAAGGAGAGGAAGAGTGGAGGGGAGATGAAGGGACAGATGGATAAGAGAGGAAAGAAGAAGACAGACAGGAACATGAAGGATTTAAAGGGTAGAGAGGAAAGAAGAAAGATGAAGCTTGGATGGGAGAGGGAGGAAGATTGAGGAAAGAAAAGGATGACAGGAAAGGGAGATAAGAGGATGTGTGGAAAGGAAGGAAGGAAGAATTAGGGACAGAAAGGAGGGAAGATGGAGGAGCAGGATAGGTAGAGGGTGAAATGGTATAGGAAACAAGAATAAGGATAGGAAGCATGGGGATGTAAAGGATAGAAAATAAAAGAAAGAGTGAAGAGGGAAAGGGAAGAATGTGGAGGATGAAAGGAGTATGAAAGGGAAAGTAATTAGAATGAAGGACAGGAAGAGTGGAGGTGTTAAGGGTGGAGGATGAAGGAGAGAAGGTGTGGATTGGAGAAGGAGATGAAAGATGGAAAGAGTTGGTAAAGGAAAAAAAGAAGATGTAAGGAAAGGTATGAAAATGGACAGGAAGGATGGTAGAGCAAGTAAGACAAAAATAGAAAGGGTGAAGAGGTAAAAGAAAAGGGAAGGAAAAGAAATAAGAGGATGGGTGGATAGAGATGAAGATGGAAAGGATAAGTAGTGGAAGAAGAGATGAGGGATAGAAAGGTGAAGAGGCAGAGGAAGGAAGTGGAAGGAACATTTAAGAGAAAGAAAGAAAAAGACAGGAAGAGTAGAGGTGTAAAGGACAGAGGGTGAGAGAAAAACTAAGTTTAAAGATAAAATGGTGGAAGATGATAGAAGATAAAGGAAAGGAAAAGTGGATGGGTGAAACAGGGGGATTAAGGAGAGAAAGGATAGAGAGAAAGATGAAGGAGCAGGATGGGTAGAGAGTGGAATGGTGTAAGAAACAAGATTAAAGGTAGGAAGCATGGAGATAAGATAGGAAATAAAAGAGAGAAAGGGTGAAGAGGGAAAGAATGAGGAATAAGCATGAAAGGGAAAATAAGAATGAAGGACAGGAAGAGAGGAGATGTTAAGGGTGGAGGATGAAGGAGAGAAAGATGGAAAGGCTTGAGAATCTAAGGATAAGAGATGACGGATAGAAAAAGTGGAGAGGAAATGTTAAAGAATAGTGTAAAGGTAAAGTTAGGAGATGAAGGAGGGGAAGAGTGGATGGGTAAAATGAGAAAGATGAAGGGCAGGAGGAATGGAGAACAAAGAATGAGTTGAAGCAGATGGAAGGTGGAGAGGTGAAAGACGAAAGGATGAAGGATGGGAGAGAGCCCTACCTCCCATCTATGAAGGATAGAAAGGATGGAGAGAAGTTGAAAGAGACAAAAGGTGGATAAGCGAGAGAGGGCGATGGAGAGGAAAGAAGTAAGATCAAGCAGAGGAAGAGTGGAGGGGAAAGGAAGGATGGTGAAAGAAAGGAAGAAGATCCAAGAAGATCTTCCTCCAATCCATGAAGGATAGAAAAGTCAATTAGTTGAGGAGGAAGAGCAAAGGTCATTAGATAAAGGAAGCACGGTGGAAGAAAAGGAAAGAAAGTGATGGTGAGAGGGTGGATGGTAGAAGTAGGAAGGTGAAGAATAGAAATTTTGCAGATGTGAAGGGAGGAAGATGGAAGACAAAATGTGATTAAGAAAATAAAGGGTAAATGAGAAAGATAAATGAAAGATAAAGCAGGTGGAGCTTTAAAGGAAAGAGATGAGGGATAGAAAAGTGGAGAGGTAGAGGAAAGAAGTTGGAAGTAGCATTTAAGGGAAAGAAAGAAAAGGACAGGAAGAGTGGAGGTGAAAAAGGTGGAGGATGAATGAGAGAAAGGGTGGATTGGACAAGGAGATGAAAGATGGAAAGGGTTGAAAAAAGGATAAGAGATGAAGGATACGAAGAAACAAGAGAAAGACCGGAGAGATACAGGAAGAATGATAAAGGACAGGAAGAGTTGAGGGGAGAAGAAGGAAGATGAAAGACAAGAACATAAAGAATGAATTAAAGAGATGATGTTGAGAAATAGAGAAAGGAATATGAAGAAGAAGGAAAAGGAAGGGAAATGAATAAGAAGACAGGGGGAAATGTAAAGGATAGAAGATGACAGAAGAGAGGTGGATGGGAGAGGGAGGAAGATGTAGTGGAAAGGAAGAGAGGAAAGTAAGAAAAATGAAGGAGGAAGAGTGGAGGTGTTAAGGGGTGGAGAATGAAGGAGAGAAAGGGTGGATGGTTAAAGAATAAAGAAAAAGAATAGTGTAAAGGTAAGAGATAAAGGACGGGAAGGTCGGATGGGTAAAACGAGAAAGGTGGAGGACAGGAGGAATGGAAAATAAAGAATGAGGTGAAGATGAATGATGAAAGATGGAAAGGGTTGAGAAGGAAAGGATATGAGATGAAGGAAAGAAACAGTGGAGAGAAAAATGAGGGAGGATGAAGAAAAGGAAGACGTAAAGACGTAAGGTAAAGATAGGAGATAAAAGAGGGGAAGGGTGGATGGGTAAAACAAGTGAAAAAAATGGAGAGGAGGAATGTAGAATAAAGGATAGGAGTTAAAGGCCATGGAGGGTAAAAGAAATGAAAGACAAAACATGAAAGGAAAGAGGAACAGTAGATGAGTTATGGAGCAAAATCAAGGTGGACAGGTGATAGAAGGAGATGAAAGGTGGAAAGAATGAACAGGTAAAGAAACAAGAGGAAAGGTAGATGTTTAAAGGGAGGAAGTTGAAGACTGAGGAGAGATAGGTCACAGAGAGAAGAAGAAGGACAGCAAGGGTAGATGAGTGAAGGAGGGAAATGAAGGAGAAGAACAGTATAAGGTAAGCGAACGATGCTTCCCTGCCTGTTGGAGCCAGTCAGACGGTAGCGTTGTTGTCTTTGCCGTCACCGTCTGCCTTCGTCTTCTTTGTGAGGCTTTTTTTCTCCAAGGCAAGCTTCTGAAAAGGTTGTGTCCACCTTTCTGATGCAAGCCCTCTATCTCATCTCTCCTCCTTCTTCAGCTGACAGAAAGTTTGAAGGTGCCTCCACTTCCATTTCTGCAAGCAGCATCACCACCCTGGACTCTCCTATAAATGCCAAAAAGACAGAAATATACAGGAAGTGTTAAAATTAGATCCACCTTGACCAGCAACATTAAAATGCTGCATGTTACATGTATGAGTACTTTTACTTTTCATACTTAAAGTAGCCTATATTTTTCTAATATGACTTACTAATTAATACAGGACTTTTACTTGTACTGGTGTACAGTATTCTTATTTTATTGCAGTATTGCTACTTTTACTTGAGTTAAGGATCAGGAAATACTTCCTCCACAAGTGAATGGACTGAAACACATGTTACTCAAACATGACAATACAATGTTTGTTTCTTCATATTCACACAAAATTCAAAAGTTATGTGAATTAAGATAATAATCAGTGAAGTAAAGATAAATCTAAAGTCTAAATCTAATATTGATTCCTGGCTCTGTATCTCTGTCTTTTTTTTTATTTTTTAACTATTTTATATACTGTTGGGTGGTTTAATGTATTGTACATAATATAATATTTTATATAGTGGAGTAAGAATATAACATTTTCTATTATAATGGAGTGGAAGTATAAAGTAGCATAAAATAGAGATGCTGAAGTACAGTACTTCACTACAGTACTTCAGTGTGTGATCTCCACCACTGAACTCATCTAGCAAACTAAAACATATGTTTAGTCCACTGCATTTCATGAATAACCTACTAAAATCTTCCATAGATTTATAGTTTATGTAACATTATTGCATTTTGTGTGTGTGTGTTTTTTATTTAAATACTGCAAACAGTAACACCACACCACCACACCTTTTCCTGTCAGTGGTGAATGTTGGGAAATCTAGATCAATTACAGTGCAATTTTTATACGGTTGAGATGAAAGAATATACATGTGAAATAAGATAATAATAGAAAATAAGTAGGAATAGAAATAAGATGAGTAAATTACATGATTTAAACTAATATGAATTAGGCTTTTCACACAAACATTGGTGGTTACGCAGTATACTTTCAGTCAATGGGTCAACAGCAGCAGAAAAAGAGGATCTGTTTTAGGATCCTGAGATTCAATTAAATGTCACAGTGCACACAATAAACATATGTCACAAACTGGAGAGAAACCCTGTTTCAATCATGAAATCAATCCTGTATTTAATGCATATCAATTAAAATATGCAATGAAGTGTATTTTGGGGTATTTGGGGGTTGGTTGGGAGCAGATTCTTACACAGACTGACATTATTTTTTTAAGTGAGGCATTAACTTTAGTTATCAAACTGTATGAAAATCTAATTGCTTTCCAGAAAAAGACAACATTTAATTAATTTGTTGAAACCTGAGGCAAATACAAAGACATGAGAGAAAAAGTAAGCTGTCCCAGATAAGTGCAATCCTAAATTACAGTCAATGTTTGCCTAAAGGTTTGCCATCTTCAAATGAGAAAATCTTACCATGCTTCTCCCGCTGTGTCTACTCTCCATGTGTATCAACCGAACAAAGATCCCATCGAATATGAAGAAACAGATGACTGAAGATTTGAAGATATATTCCCACTGAAAAAAACTGCCTTTCCTGTTCAAGATCTGAGTGAGACTGAGTGGACAGTGTAGAATTTTTACATTATGATAATGTGCTGGTAGATCTAGAATTCGCATATATTAGAATGCTCATTATGATATTCTAGTGACACACATTCCGTCTCACAGCACAGAAAATGCTGCTTTTAAAACATTTTACTGTCAGAAAACAAATAAAACTCTTATTGTGCTGCTGTTTGAAGCAGAAGTGGGAACATGACATTGTTGAACAAGTCACAAGTAGTCAAGTCTTGACTCTAAAGTCGAGACAGACATGTTCAAGCCCCAGAAAACAAAAGCCACATAATGAGCTCATGTGTTTGTGTGACATTTTAGGCTCAAGACACATTTCTGTCCAGTCTGTTTGACTGCAACATGCATAAAAATGCTTCTTTTTACATAAAATCATTAAAAAAAAATCTTTATATTATCATTTGACATTTTTCTCTGTTGCTGGTTGTCATTTTTGGTTTGTGTACACAAAAACTTTGTAATTTGAGAAAATTAAGACTATGCACAGTAAACTATTTTTAGTTGAAACACCAAACTATTGCTGACACACTGCATAACTTTCAAATGCACTATAATACACTCTAGTCTTCTTGCTTATGGGCAGTAATTTTGACAAAACAATGATGTACATAAGATTATTATCAACTATCCTGAATAAAAGACTCAGGCTGTTTGTTCTACAGTTCATCATTTTACACTCATGCAGTCCACGTTGTTATGTTTGCATAAAGCATCACCTGAAAGCCACTGTATTGTGTTTATATTTGACATTTTGGATGCTGTAGACGTGATTCTTGGCCAAACCTAAGTATTGTTTGTGTAAGCAACGTGGGTGTGAGTGAGGGAATAAATCAGTCCAATACGTTCTGGGTTCTCCTCATAACTTTAGTCACCTTCAACAAACACAGCTCAGTCCAGTCATCACACACTTCTCATTCTCTTTCTCCCCTTCTCTCCCCTCAAAACTCTACCCACTGTCTGTACAGCACCACCAAGCGGCTGACACTACAATATCACCCAAACACTGCATCACTAAACATATGCAAACAGGCAATGTTCAACAAAACACAGTAAACTGATGTTTAACCTTACGTTTACACAACTTTTGCCCATAAGACACAACTTCACTCTTACACATCGTCCCCCCCTTACGCAAGAAGCGTCCTCGCTTCCAAATAGGTGTAATGAAATTGTCACTACTTTATGCTTAACAACAATATAAACAGATGACGTTGGCAAAACAACAACAAAGAACAGTGGAACAGGATACATTTTTTTTCCTTGTGTTTGCCTATAACATCTCAGTGTTTTGTTTTTTTTTACTTGTACTTCTCAATCAAGCATATGACACAGACCACAGTTCATTCAACAGTCCTGTAACGCACTGGGGGACGTACACAACGACCTGACTTAGTCCTTACTCCTGTGAAAGGCTGAACTGCCGGAGACAGTTCACTGGAATGTCCTGTGGCAACATTGTCTCCCACCTGTGTTGTGGTGCTAGTAGCACTCTGGGGCAGAGGGCAAACATTTGTCTGATCCCTAGGCGCAGTCACAGAGCACCCGGGCTTATTTGGGTGCCTGTATACATAAGGTCTGGAGCCTGAGAGTGCAGTGAGCAGTGGGGGACCTGGGCCGTTTGCTGGTACAGTCAGTTCTGAAGGTGAGGGTGGAACTGGATGTCTGTCAGCTGACCAGGCTGAACGATAAGGTTTCAGGCGATTGTAGCGAATGACCTTAGGTTTAGCTCTAGGGTCCCGTTGATCCAGAAGTTCATAGTCTACTCCAATGTCACCTGTGCCTGAGTCAAGCCGTCGTAGAACTTTAAAAGGGCCGGTCCACTTAGGTGACAGTTTTTGTCTAGCAAGGGCAGGAAGGTCAACCCACACTAAGTCACCTGGCTCATAGGCTGTGTGTTTCATCCGACGATCATAGTAGTGCTTTTGTTGAGCACCTGCTGCCTCAATGTTATGTGCAACAGAATGATGGTTTCAGTAATACCGAATTGGCATATTCACTTGGAGTACCTGGTGTGGCGTTTGAAAGTCCTGGTGAGTCTCCAAGGAGGAGATCTGCAGGCAGGTGGGCCACTCTGCCATGGGCCAGGAAGAAAGGAGTGCGTTTTGTGGAGGAGTGAACAGTCGTGTTGTATGCAAATTCAACTTGCCGTAGATGGTCATCCCATTGACCTCCTCTGGTATACAGATATTTTGCTAACTGGTCCTTGATGGTCCTGTTTGTTCGTTCCACCATGCCATCTGACATAGCATGATAAGGTGATGTCCTTGTTTTATGTATTCCCAGACGGTTGCACAGTTCTTTGACAAGATCTGAGTTGAACTGACGGCCTTGGTCAGTGTGCAAACTTTGAGGCACACCATGGTGGCTAATATAATCTTCAAACAAACATTTAGCCACAGTGGTTGCCCGTTGATCAGGAAGTGCATACAAGTTGAGGTACTTAGTAAAATAGTCCATTACAACAAGTACATACCGATTACCACGGTGTGAGTGGCAGTTCCGTCAGGTCTGCTGCAATTTTCTCAAAAGGCCTGGATGTGATTATGTTTTGCATAGGGGCCTGTTGGTGTGGTGTCTGTGGTTGCCGTGCTTCACAGGCTGTGCATTCAAGACACCACTGAGTTATGTCACGTGTCATGTGAGGCCAAAAGCATCTGATCTGTGCCCCTTGTAATGTTTTTTGTGAACTGAAGTGTCCCAAGAGTGAATGTCCATGTAAAGTTTGAAACACTTCCTTCTGCAAGTTACTAGGAACTACAATCTGTAAAACAGGGTCACCTGGTGGAGGTCTGACTTTGCGACACAAAAGACCATCAACAAGGGTGAGTTTAGGAAACTCTCTCCAGTACTGTCTCATTTCAGGTGAGGTTGCTTTAATGTTTGAGAATGGTGGCCTATGGTCAGTCAACACCCAGCTCCTGACTATTTGCAACTCAGGATCAGCTTTTTGAGCTTGGAGGAAATACTGCCTGTCAATATTCAGGAGTGAACTGTCCACCGTTACAGCTGCAGTATCTGGTGAAGCAGACTGCACGAGTGATATTAAATCCATAGCAGTCGAAGCAGTGGGTAAAGTCTCTGAGCAGGGTGCCAGCTCAGTGGCTGGAGTGCACATGGATGACTCTATTGGGTCTGTTTGAGTGTGAATGGAAACACACCTCACCTGATTGGCTGTAACCATAGGGGTGGTGCCTTCAGCTGTGAAGGGACGACGGGACATAGAGTCAGCATTGGCGTGTTTTGTACCTTGTCTACAACTAGCAGGTGCCAGGTCACTCTTCCTGAGTAGGGGCAGGACATCATCACCCAGATAGCACAGTCCTCTCCCCATATCCAGAATCACACAGTGAGGTTTGAGAAAGTCAAAACCTAATATAAAGCCTTGACTGACATTTCTGATGACTTGCACTTCATGTTGCAGAGTTTGAGACCCTAGTTTAAAGGTGATGTCTATCATACCCAATGTATCCAAAGTTTGGCCAGTCACTGCTTGTGACATGATAAACTTCTTTTTAATGGGTCTTTTTGCTAGGGAAGGAAGTGACATTTTGGTTTCCTCACTGATGAACGAAATAGTGGAACCGGTATCTAGCATGATGTGCGTATTAGTGCACTCAACAATTCCACTTACATAGGAGGTGAAGTCTTTACTTACAGTGGCTTCAATGTTCACGCTTTCAGTCAGGGGGATTGTCATATCTGTAGTACCACTAGGGGTTGGTGGTGTACTGATGCAGTCTGTTATTTCAGTGAGGCAGATGTCTGGGGCTTCCAGAGAAGTAGCTGATGAACACCCCGCATCATCAGCTAACGGCCGTTTCCCTGTGGAAATCTGCCATGATCTTTGTAACCACTCTTAGTGGGATACTGACTGTCCCTGTCCTTTGGTTGTCGTGTTTGGCCTTGGTCCCCATACTCTTGGAATGAAACATGCTTGGCATAGGGACTCGGGCTTCGGCGGTGAGAGTCATAGTAGGGTCTACTGGGAGAGGGTTGCCTCCCTCTCTTTTCCTCATAAGGGCTAAAGGCATGGTCTGAGTAGTGAGTATCTCTGTAAGGTTGTCGGTACCTGTCAGGCTCCCTGCGGGTGTGATCTTGATGGTGGCGAGTCCTCTGAGGAGAATAGTGTTCTGGGGAATGATTGGAACGTGAGTATCTGGAGGGGGAATGTCTGTAGCCTGAGCTCCATCTATTTGCATCCCTATCTGGGCTTCTCCCATAAGGTGAGGGAGATCTTTGAGGACGCACATGCATGTGCCTGTCACGGTGGTGCTCCCTGCTTCGCTCATCCAGCTTCAGTCTCAGTGCATCCATATTCTTACTTAAGTCTTTAACAGTAGCAGTGAGGTTCTGAACTGTTTTCCCGAGTTCAATGTCATTTTCACGTACTGAATTTACTGACTGCATTGTGCCAATATCTCTGATGGTAACATTTGGTGAGGACACTGGCATTACCGATCTAGCTGCTTGGCGAGCCCGTTCAGCTTGGGAGGCGACTTGAAAAGCCTCAGTGAAAGTTTTCACCCCTTTTTCATGACATTTGACTTGAAGTTCCTGATCCAGACCAACAATGAAGCGAGACATTTTCATATACTCGGAAGCATTGTGCTCAAAATCTGGGAAAGCTTCTTTGACAAGCCTGCATACGTCTGCAGCATAAACTTCCATTGCTTCATTAAGTAGTCTATGCCGGGCATTAGGGAATGTCTGAAATGATGCAATTACATCCTTTTGGCCAAAAGCTGTCTGCAAGTGCTTCTTTGCTTCAGTATAAGAGTCCTGAGTTTCCCGGGGCAGATTATCCCATACAATGAACAGTTCTGGTGGTAGTCTAGTGGGTAACTCAGCTGCTAATACTGTATTCATGTCCACACCGCTGTCCTTGTAACGGGTCTCTTGAATTACCTCATAGCGGCGAGCCCATAGTTGAAAAGACTCAGGCCATCGTTGTGAAATGGTGGCGGTAAGGGAATGCCCCTGGGCGCTCCCTGTGTTCTGCTAGATGGAGGCACACCTTGCGCTGAGGCCCCCCTCGTGCTTGTGCTGGCTCGCTGCTCACCGGTGGAAAATGCTTCCTCGTCAGACATGATGAGTTTCCTTCGTCTCTTTTATTATTTTTTTCTTTAGCCCTCGGACGGAGTTAGATGACCGAAACACGGTTTCTAAACTCACTTGAAGCTAACAAAACAAAAAAAAACGGACTTGGTAACGACTAGCTGACTAACTGTACTGAAAGCTAAAGCTAAGCTAGCGGTTAGCGTAGCTATCGTTAGCCTATAGCTTTAGGGACTCAAAAAGTTGAGCAGAATCCCAAAGGACTATATTCCACAGAAGGAAATCCCACCGCTGCCACTAGTGTAAGCGACGTGGGTGTGAGTGAGGGAATCAATCAGTCCAATACGTTCTGGGTTCTCCTCATAACTTTAGTCACCTTCAACAAACACAGCTCAGTCCAGTCATCACACACTTCTCATTCTCTTTCTCCCCTTCTCTCCCCTCAAAACTCTACCCACTGTCTGAACAGCGCCGCCAAGCGGCTGACACTACAATATCACCCAAACACTGCATCACTAAACATATGCAAACAGGCAATGTTCAACAAAACACAGTAAACTGATGTTTAACCTTACGTTTACACAACTTTTGCCCATAAGACACAACTTCACTCTTACATTTGTATAAATCTGCTGTATTACATGCCATCAGGAATTTAGAAACTACTGGGATATAAATTCAATCAAATTCATGTTTGTTATACAATAAACAAATAAGGAGTTCATAGAAAAGTGTCAATAATTATTCAAATGAAATGTCTCTGTAATCCTTTAGAGCAAGAAATAGTCACAAAAACAGAGAAAAGCATAAGGCACTGTGGAATAAAAATGGATTCTATCATAATCATTAAAAGTAGTACAGAAAACAATGTAGATATGCCAATATGATTATTTATTGTAGAATCAAATAATCATCATTTTTTATAATTTTTGTGTTCATTCTCCCTGTTGGTCACACTGCCCTAAAAGAGAAAAAGAATAACATTAAATATATGAAAATACAATCAACATTTAATAGAAATATCTGGTAAAGCGTCTGGCGGTTTGACTAATTTGAATAATTGACATTATTGACCGATCGATTGACCGAACACAGAATTACAGATGAGCGAAACTTACAAGAAATCCTTTCATTCTGTAGATTTTGGCGAAAGGCGATTCCTCAACACAACCCAAAACACTGCAAGGTGTGTCCACATGTGGAAACCCCTCAACTACCTGAAGGGGGGGGGAACATAACCATGAATATGTAGAGAATAAAATGCTGAACATGAAGTGTGAGGAGCCATGCTTACATTGTCCAGTGTGTCTGAAAGGCTGTCCAGTTCCCTTTTCCCTCCTGGGCTCAGTCCATATGACCAGTGCTGACAGCAGACCTGTGGCACCACTGAGCCCAGAAGCAGCAACCACAGTGCCAGGGTTTGCATAGCCATTCTGAGGAGGAAAAAAGCTTTATATTACACATATAAGCAGGTCAGTAATCTTCTTATTTTTCCTAATCTAACCCCAAATACTGTCATAGTCCTCAGTTTTAGATTACACATGCCCAGATTTATGCATCACATCAGTGAAGTTTTTACCTTCTGTGCATAAGGCAAGCTGCTTTTCTGATTTGTTCTTGGCTGCTGTCCTTTGTGGAAGCCGATGCTGCTGCTGCTGAGCATTTTCCAAGGTTTATATGCTGCTTCCTTTCGTGTCAAAAGCCCAACACTTCACTGCAGGGGGTCACAAAGTGGGATTAAGCAACATTTACTGGTAACCCGCAGAGCTATTAAAAAGATTACAGTGTGTGATTTTTGTCCTTCCACAAAAAGAACAAGTGTTCATCATCAGACCAGCTTTGTGTATGGCCGTGAAGTACCTCCAGTCGTTTTCCAATACTTGCTGATAAACCAAAGATTCACAAATTAATGACAGAGAAAAAGACGAGGTGATAAAGACTTACTCTTCTTCATAGCAGTTTATTTATAACAGTCATTTATGGAAATATATTTCCACGGTCGAGTGCAATAATCATACTCAGGGAGAACTACACCGCCCCCTGTCTCAAACAAAAAAAAAAAAAACAACCTCTGCCCCATATTGCATTCAGAGAGATGTATTAAAATAAATAACCATAGCTCTTTGTGATTTTCACACTCATTGTGAAATACACAACATGATTGCCTTCATCATTCATTCTCACAGGCTGGGTACCTACGATTGAACTGAGTGAATAGTATTGCATCGGAGCAGCTTTGAGCTACAGCTAAAGAAACTTCACCAGTCAAAGGCGAGGATAGCTCTTCACACATGCAAACAGACAATGTCCAGTAAGAACTGAAGTGAGATTGTTCCTTAACAAAACATCTGCCCAATCTATTAATAGTGATTTTTTTTTTTTTGGAAGCACTGGATTTGATTTACATAAGATAACAAGCATTAAACATTTTTGGTGAAAAGATATAACATGTTACAAATCAAATATATACTTGTGCAAATACGTTCAAAAGCATGATTAAGTGATATACGTCATGTAAATGGAACATGTTTTCAGGCAAGTCCACAACATGTGAACACGGCCTTCTGTTAAAGCACACCAAGTTGGATTATTTTTTCACAATGGGATATGAGGAGTAATGAATGTCGTACATAAACATTACAATAAGTAGTGACCACAGTCAAACGCATGCAACTGTGGATCTCTCACACACCGGATTACAAAAAAAACAAAACAAAAGAGGTAGATTCACAGAGCGCAAAACGAGGGAGAGCTTTTTAAGAACACAATATTCAAAAGTAGGAAAAGAGAAACCTCACAGCTGTAAATCATGTATTGCATACCCAAGCTGTGTTTGAAAACTAGCCTGTCGCATAGTTTTATGGTGCATTAACAGCACGTCTGGCCTTTGAGACTGTGCTGTTGTATGGCTTTGGCTTGCATTGCTTCCTTTATAGTGTGTTGTATCCAGCAAAAGTAAGTTACATACTTAAAGAGGAACGTACAGCGTGACAGTTATTGGTAAATGACCCCTTCAGTTTCTGCTACAGCAGCATTCAGTGAAGCTCAGTACTCTGAACTTTACTGCAAAAGTCTGGTTTTTGACTCCCATTAACATGTCAAGTAATATGAAATGAATATAAGTTATGCAAAAACATTAAATGAGTATAGTCGTTGGATCGCATCCAGACACATCTACATACACTAGGAACATTATTTTGTTTTGGTGATATATGTAGCTGAACATTTTAAAACATCCTACCATACAAACATACATGGACAACCCTGGATAAATTCTAGTGCAAGATATTTAAAGCTAATGTAACATAGGTGGAATGCCAGGGATGTGCATACAACTACCTGTGCTGTACACAGGTATAGAGAGATTGATAGTAGGGGGATATACTGTAAGAGGAACTGAGTAATAAAGAAGCCATCTGTGTCCAGACCGGACTTGTAGGCGTGTAACCGAGTTATCTGTCACTCTGGGACATGTGCAGCGGGGTCAGCATCTCTTCAAAAATGGCTCCTTTCACGTTGGATCCTCTCAGGTTTGCTTCTTGTAGATCACAGCCAGACAGGTCGCAGTTCTGCAAAGACGCAGCAGGGACGTAACAGTAAGACAGGAAGATTACATGAACTGGTGAAAAGCTTGTAATGTAAGTAGAGAACTGTAATGTATTATGAATGTCGTACAAAAGCCTGTTGAAAAATGTTCACACACTTGCTGGCAATTTCATACAAGTGTCATGGTGAAGTCCTGTTGCCTTATGAAAGCTTTCAGTTGCTTGTGTAAAGCTTGACATTAAGGGTTAAAATGTCAATGTTATTTTATCAAAAAAAGAATGAATGTCATTTGTTTCATAACAAACAGTTAACATTTAGTTCAAAAAGTTTTTTCTTCAAGAAAAAATGGTTTGGCAGAAAATTAAAGGAATAGTTCAACATTTTGGGGAATACACTTCGTCACAGACAACTTAAGGCACAAAAGCAATTGAATTCCCATACAAATATAAAGACCAACTTCATTGTACTCATATTAATTGGTTATTTACTTATTCAACTCTATGCAACTTTAGCTTAAATTTTGGGGATCCTGCTACTGGGCTATCAGTAGGGAAATTGTTTGGGGAAAAAAAAAAAGAGGGATTCAGTTCAGGCTGACTATTATGTTCAGAGTCAAGTAATCTATCAATTATTTTTACAATTGTTTAGTCTACAAAATGTCAGAAAATAGTGAAAAATGCACAGCACAAGTTCCCCAGAGCCCATGTTTGCACATTGCTCGTTTTTTTCCAAACAGTCCAATCCCCCCAAAAAACTCTTCAACTTACACTGATATAAAACAAAGGAAAGCTTAATGTGTGAAGGGCTGGAAACAGAGAATGTTTGGTATTATTTCTTAAGAAATTACTATAACAATTGATTTATCATCAAAATACTTGCAGATGAATTTTCTTTCAGTGGTGTAGTGGATTCATCTTAAAAACATCTGTAGGACAATTATTCAGATCTGCTTTGTTGCCCCATGATAAATACTAACTGTCATCTGCGTCAACATGTCTGTTTAAATGAACATTTTTAGAGATAATCCCTTCCGATAGCCTTGACTTAAATGTAAAGGATAGAAGATGATGGAGAAGAGAGGTGGATGGGAGAGGGAGGAAGAAGGAAGAGAATTTTTTTTTGAATTTTTAAAACACCTTTATTTATCTAGTCATCAGATCAACAAGCATTAAAAAACAACACCAGATTCAGCCCAGCATGCGTCCAAAGCAGAGCTCCTCCTCATCAATGGAGCACAGAACATTTTTATAACACCACACAGAGACAAAACAGTCCAGATCATTCATCAACCTGTAATAGTTGTGATCAATTTTCAGTCTGCTTGTTATCATTCTGATCAGTATGGTGATAACATCAAAGTCCAAAGAACCATTTATCTTGTTCTTTCTGCTGATATAAATGGCCATCTTAGCTTGGCCCAACAGAAAGTTGAACAACTTTCACGCACTTATCACGAGTCCTCCTCGAGAGGTAAAGGAAAGGGAGGAAAATTACAGATACAGTTGAAAGAAGGTAAAGGAAAGAAAGGATGACAGGAAGACAGAAGAGAGGTGGATGGGAGAGGGAGGAAGAGGGAGGAGAGGAAAAGTTGATGAGAGACAGGGAGATGAAGAAATGAAGGAAAATTAAGGACAGGAAAGGAGATCAATAAACAGAAAAACAGTAAAGACAGAAGATTAAGGAGGGGAAGGATGGACGGGTAAAACAAGAAAGATGAAATAGAGGAGGAATGTAGAATAAAAGGATAGAAAAGGAAGAAAATGAATAAGAGGACAGGGGGAAATGTGAAGGATAGAAGATGATGGAGAAGAGAGGTGGATGGGAGAGGGAAGGAAGAGAGGAAAAGTTGATGAGAGACAGGGAGATGAAGAAATGAAGGAAAAGGGACAGGAAGGTGGAGATGTAAATAAAAAAGAAGGGTGGATGTTAAATGAAAGAAGATTATAAAAAATCCCTTCCATTCATGAAGAACTGAAAGGATGAAGAGGTAAAGGAACAAAAGATGTAAGGAAAGAAAGGAAAATGGACAGGAAGGATGGTAGGGTAAGGAAGAGAAAAATAGAGAAGGTGGAGAGGTAAAAGAAAAAAAGGAAAAAGAAAGGAGAGGGTGGGTGGATGGATGGCAAAGGAAGAAGAAAGGAAAATCAAGTGAAGGAGGATGGGAGAGAGCCCTACCTCCCATCCATGAAGGAAAAATGATGGAGATGAAGATGGAAAGGAAAAGTAGTGGAAGAAGAGATGATGGATAGAAAGGTACAGAGGAAGGAAGTGGAAGGAACATTTAAGAGAAAGAAAGAAAAAGACCGTAAGAGTAGAGGTGTAAAGGAGAGAGGGTGAGAGAAAAACTAAGTTTAAAGATAAAACGGTGGAAGATGATAGAATATAAAGGAAAGGAAAAGTGGATGGGTGAAACAGAGGGATTAAGGAAAGAAAATAGAGAGGAAGATGAAGGAGCAGGATAGGTAGAGGGTGGAATGGTGTAAGAAACAAGATTAAAGATAAGAAGCATGGAGATGTAAAAGATAGGAAATAAGAGACAAAGGGTGAAGAGTGAAAGGAAGGAATGTGGAGGATGGAAGGAGTATGAAAGGAAAAGTAAGAAGAATGAAGGAGAGAAAGAGTGGAGGTGTTAAGGGTGGAGGATGAAGGATAGAAAAAGTGGAGGAAAATGAAGGAAGACAGGGTGGATGGTTCAAGAATCAAGAAAAAAAATAGTGTAAAAGTAAGAGATAAAGGACAGGAGGAATGGAAAATAAAGAATGAGTTGGAGGAGATGGAGGGTGGAGAGGTGAAAGAGTAGATGAGTTAGGGAGTAAGATGAGATGGAGAGAGTGAGTAACAAGATTAAAGATAAGAAGCATGGAGATGTAAAGGACAAGAAATGAGAGAAAGGGTGAAGAGGGAAAGGAAATAATGAGGATGGAAGGAGTATGAAAGGGAAAGTAAGAAGAATGAAGGAGAGAAAGAGAGGAGGTGTTCAGGATGGAGGATGAAGGAGAGAAAGGGTGGATCGGAGATGAAAGATGGAAAGGGTTGAGAATCATAGAATAAGAGATGAAGGATAGAAAAAGTGGAGAGGAAAATGAAGGAAGATGGGATGGGAGAGGTAGGAAGAAGACAGACAGGAACATGAAGGATTTAAAGGATAGAGGGGAAAGAAGAAAGATGAAGCTTGGGAGAGGGGAGAGGGAGGAAGATTGAGGAAAGAAAAAGTTGACAGGAGAAAGGGAGATGAGAGGAAGGGTGGAAAGGAAATAAGGAGAATTAGGGACAGAAAGGAGGGATGGTTAAAGGAAGATAAAAAATCCTCTTATCCATGAATGATAGAAAGGTTAGAGGGGGAAAAGAAAAAACAATGGATGGATAGCAGAGGAAGGAAGGAAGAAGAAAGAAAGGAAAATCAAGTGAAGAAGGATGAGAGAGAACCCTACTTCCCATCCATGAAGGATAGAAAGGCTGAGAGAAAAACTAAGGAAGTTTAAAGATACAAACAGTAGAAGATGATAGAATATGAAGGAAAGGAAAAGTAGATGGGTGAAACAGAGGGATTAAGGAGAGAAAGGATAGAGAGGAAGATGAAGGAGCAGGATAGGTAAAGGGTGGAAAGGTATAGGAAACAAGATTAAAAGAAGCATGGAGATGTAAAGGACAAGAAATAAAAGAAAGGGTGAAGAGTGAAAGGAAATAATGTGGAGGATGAAAGGAGTATGAAAGGGAATGTAAGAAGAATGAAGGACAGGAAGAGTGGAGGTGTTAAGGGTGGAGGATGAAGGAGAGAAATTGGAGAAGGAGATGAAAGATGGAAAGGGTTGAAAATCGAAGAATAAGATGAAGGATAGAAAAAGTGCAGAGGAAAATGAAGGAAGATGATGAAGAGAAAGGGTGGATGGTTGAAGAATCAAGAAAAAGAATAGTGTAAAGGTAGGAGATAAAGGACAGGAAGGATGGAAGGGTTAAAAGAGAAAGATGGAGGACAGGAGGAATGGAAAATAAAGAATATGAGTTGAAGGAGGTGAAGAGTGGAAAGATGAAAGAGAAAATATGAAAGTGAGGAAGAATAGACAAGTTAGGGAGTGATATGAGATGGAGAGAGTGACTGAATAAAGAAATGAGAGAAAAGGATGATGTCTAAAGGAAAAAAGTGGAAGAGTGAGAAAGATGTAGGAGAGGAACAGTTGAGGGGAGTGGGAGGGAGAAGGAAGTGAAGGGTGGAGGTAAAGGAAAGGGAGGAAAATTACATACAGTTGAAAGAAGGTAAAGGAGAGAAAGGATAGAGGAAGAAAAGATGGAGCTGGATGATAGAAGGTAGAGTGATATAGGAAACAAGATTAAAGTTAGGAAGTGTGGAGATGTAAAAGAGGAAATAGGATAGAAAGGGTGGAGAGGAAAATGAAGGAATGTAGGAGGAGGATGAGAGGAGCATGGAAGGGAAAAAATGAAGGAGAGGAAGAGTGGAGGGGAGATGAAGGGACGGATGGATAAGAGAAAAAAGAAGAAGACAGACAGGAACATGAAGGATTTAAAGGGTAGAGAGGAAAGAAGAAAGATGAAGCTTGGATGGGAGAGGGAGGAAGATTTAGGAAAGAAAAGGTTGACAGGAGAAAGGGAGATGAGAGGAAGTGTGGAAAGGAAGGAAGGAAGAATTAGGGACAGAAAGGAGGGAAGATGGAGGAGCAGGATAGGTAGAGGGTGGAGTGGTATAGGAAATGAGAATAAGGATAGGAAGCATGGAGATGTAAAGGATAGAAAATAAAAGAGAAAGGGTGAAGAGGGAAAGGGAAGAATTAGGAGGACGGAAGGAGTATGAAAGGGAAAATAAGAAGAATGACGGAGAGAAAGAGTGGAGATGTTAAGGGTGGAGGATGATTGATTTTTAAACTCAACATTTATTATCCACTATGTACACTGTAAAAAAAACGTAATACACTACATTAACACATACATTATATAATTACATATCAGGTATCAAAGTTACATCAGCACATGTCCAAAACTCAACTGTCCATCTATTACAGAGCAGAGCACCCCCCCATAACCCCAAATCAGCTGGAAAGTCTCCAGGTCATGAGCAGCTCTGTAAAAACTAAACTCTACCAGCAGTCTGGACTTCACCATTCTGACAAAAACAGGAACCACATCAACATTCAGCTCTTCCTCCACCTTCCTCCTGCGGCTCACATACACCGCCATCTTTGCCTGTCCCAAAACAAAGTTCAATATCTGACACTTGTTCTTCTGTTGGCGAGTGTATTTAAAACCACAAATAAAAACCTGCTTCATAAAAATTTCTCCATATCTGCTAAAAATGGTTTCCAACAACACAAACAGAGCCGTCAGACGAGAGCACTCTGAGAAACAGTGAAACACCGTCTCTCTTTGGCTGCAGAAGGGGCATTTCTCCTCCACAGCAGCATTAATAACAGAGATAAAAAAGAGTTCACTGCTACAATGCTATGTAGGATCCTCCACTGCAAGTCCGCATGTTTCTTTGTTAAAGGAGGTTTATACAAAGACCTCCATGCTGGTTTGACGTCAGGGTCTAAGTCCAGATAAGTCCTCCACGGGGTGTCACTGCGTCCATTCAGTTTGTTCTGGTTCAAGGTTTTAACCATCAACTTATACAGCGTCTTTCCTGAGGCGTCCTCCAAAGAAGCTCCCACAGGGTCGACAGGCTCAAGTAAAGGACCAGAGCAGTTTTTGAAATCCGGAAACAGTCCAATGGTGGGATAGGGGTCCGTACAGTTTGGCAGCAGCGCGCCATCACAAAAGTCAGTTAACAGAAGGCATTGATGTCCTGTCAGCTTCTGTTTCTAATGTTTCAGTAACTGGTTTATGACTCGTAGGATAAGGATAAGGATAAGAAGCATGGAGATGTAAAGGATAGGAAATAAAAGAAAGGGTGAAGAGGGAAAAGAAATAATGAGGATGGAAGGAGTATGAGGGAAAGTGGAGAGGAAGAGTGGAGATGTTAAGGGTGGAGGATGAAGGAGAGAAAGGGTGGACCGGAGAAGGAGATGAAAGATGGAAAGGGTTGAAAATCATAGAATAAGAGATGAAGGATAGAAAAAGTGGAGAGGAAAATGAAGGAAGATGGGATGGGAGAGGTAGGAAGAAGACAGACAGGAACATGAAGGATTTAAAGTGTCAGGCTCGGGGAAGCAGGAGTGGACCCAAACGCAGAGGCCGGAATGCAGATATGATGAAAAACTCTTTTAATTGTGGATGGTCACGGACAGGTAAACAGGGCTGAACAGAACTAGCAGAAGGAACAACACAAAACGATCCAACAAATACTGAACAGGGAAACAGAAGAAAAACCCAGAAAACAAACTCAATGCCATCTATACTAAGCCATCCAAAACCAAGCACAAACACAAACCCAAGCACACAACCCAACAAACTAATGATTCAATCCTCTAAAAGCCACCACCCAAATCATACAAGAAAACCCTATGAACTGAGGGACTAAACAGACGTGCAAAACCAGGAGAGCCCACAGAACACAACATAAGACCAAAAAAACAGCCAAAGTCCAGGCAAGATGTGACAGAACCCCCCCCTTAAGGGACAGATCCCAGACGTCCCACAAACACCACCAAGGGACACAGGATGGACGGCCGACGCAAGACGGGGGGAGGAGGAGGCCAAAAGTGACAGTCCATAGGCCATGAAAGAGCAGGTAGCTAGGGAAGTGGCGCAGGGGTAGGTAGCCAGCATGCAGGGAGCAAAGGAGGTGGTGCTCAGGAAGGGCCAGGACATGGGGAACCAGGAAGATGGTGCACAGGCAGATGGCCAGGACACTGGGAGCCAGGGAGATGGCACTCAGGTAGAAAGTCTGAGGCCAGACAGGGGCAGAGCATAAGAGTCCAGGTGGACGGCCAGGGGGCTGGACAGAGGCAGAGCCATAAAGTTCAGGGGGATGGCCTGGAGGCAAGACAGGCAGACTCTGGCGGCGACGCCACAGGGGATGCTGCACACTCGGGCGGCGACGCCACAGGGGATGCTGCACACTCGGGCGGCGACGCCACAGGGGATGCTGCACACTCGGGCGGCAACGCCACAGGGGATGCTGCAGACTCGGGCGGAGACGCAACAGGGGATGCTGCAGACTCTGGAACGGGGGGCTGGCACAGCTCCGGAACAAGGGATAGCTGCGCTGGCCCAGCAGGGACGGAGGGTTGCTGCACGCCAGCAGGGACGGAGGGTTGCTGCACGCCAGCAGGGACGGAGGGTTGCTGCACGCCAGCAGGGACGGAGGGTTGCTGCACGCCAGCAGGGACGCTGGGGAGCAGAGACTCTGAGGCGCTGGAGAGGACAGGCCAGGTGGCAAGGTGACCCAAGGAACGGTGTGGTCGTCTGCGTTGACGACCAGACCTCTGATTGGCGCTCCGAGGGCCTCCCAGAGCCAACCGGGTGCCCAGGTAGGGGTTTTGGGTTGGTGCTGGCTCAGGAGTGGCAGGCTGCTGGCTAGCTGGCTCCTTGCTAGCAGTCTTAGATAACTGATAATAAAAGTACTTCAGCAAAGTCATCTGAGCTGGAATGTCCGGAGTGGAAGCTGAATGGCAGTGCTGGTGGTTGGCAAGCTTGGAGGCCCGTCTGGCTAATCGAGGTCCCCCCAGTGCCAGACTGGTTCCTTGAAAACAGTTTGTCTCTGCTGGGTCCATTACTGGTTGGATCGTTCTGTCAGGCTCGGGGAAGCAGGAGTGGACCCAAACGCAGAGGCCGGAATGCAGATATGATGAAAAACTCTTTTAATTGTGGATGGTCACGGACAGGTAAACAGGGCTGAACAGAACTAACAGAAGGAACAACACAAAACGATCCAACAAAGACTGAACAGAAAACCCGAACTTAAAGAAACTGAACTAACAAGGAGATGAGGTGCAGGTGGGGAGATGGGTGGAGAACTGGAGAGGGGAATGAACATACAGGGAGCTGATTGGCTGAGGACACACAGGGAGCGGGGCAGGGCTGACGAGGCTAACACAGGGCAGGTGTGGGGAAGACAGCAGGGCAGGGCTAACGAGTCCAAATGCAGGGCAGGTGTGGAGGAGCACATGAACACACAAGGGAAACAGAAGAAAAACCCAGAAAACAAACTCAATGCCATCTATACTAACCCATCCAAAACCAAGCACAAACACAAACCCAAGCACACAACCCAACAAACTAATGATTCAATCCTCTAAAACCCACCACCCAAATCATACAAGAAAACCCTATGAACTGAGGGACTAAACAGACGTGCATAACCAGGAGACCCCACAGAACACAACATAAGACCAAAAAAACACCCAAAGTCCAGGCAAGATGTGACATTAAAGGGTAGAGAGGAAAGAAGATGAAGCTTGGATGGGAGAGGGAGGAAGATTTAAGTAAAAAAAAAAGTTGACAGGAGAAAGAGAGATGAGAGGAAGGGTGGAAATGAAGGCGAATTAGAGACAGAAAGGAGGGATGGTTAAAGGAAGATAGAAATGCTCTTATCCATGAATGATAGTAAGGTTAGAGAGTGACAAGAAAAAACAATGGATGGATAGCAGAAGAAGGAAGAAGAAAGAAAGAAAAATCAAGTGAAGAAGGATGGGAGAGAACCCTACTTCCCATCCATGAAGGATAGAAAGGATGGAGAGAAGTTGAAAGAAACAAAAGTTGGATAGGAGAGAGAAAAACTAAGTTTAAAGATACAACAGTGGAGGATGATAGAACAAACAGAGGGATTAAGGAGAGAAAGGATAGAGGGGAAGATGGAGGAGCCGGATAGGTAGAGGGTGGAATGGTATAGGAAACAAGATTAAAGATAAGAAGCATGGAAATGTAAAGGATAGAAAATAAAAGAAAGGGTGAAGAGAAAAAGGAAGGAATGTGGAGGATGAAAGGAGTATGAAAGGGAAAGTAAGAAGAATGAAGGACAGGAAGAAAGGAGATGTTAAGGGTGGAGGATGAAGGAGAGAAAGATGGAAAGGCTTGAGAATCTAAGAATAAGAGATGAAGGATAGAAAAAGTGGAGGAAAATGAAGGAAGATGAAGAGAAAGGGTGGATGCTTAAAGAATCAAGAAAAAGAATAGTGTAAAGGTAGGAGATGAAGGACAGGAGGAATGGAAAACAAAGAATGAGTTGAAGGAGATGGAGGGTGGAGAGGTGAAAGAGAAAACAAAAGAGAGGAAGAGTAGATGAGTTAGGGAGCAATGTGTAAAGACTGATAATTACACCTTGAGGTGGACGGGCAGTCCACGCCTTTACTTGAAGAGTTTACCAACTTTTATGTAAACAGTGTCACGGCTCTTGTCAATCAGATGTAATTGTCTTTTTAACGTGCTGACGTGCTACGGTAAGCGTATTGTATCATTTCCGGTTGCCAACTGTGTCTACTGATAGCGTTGTTGCTGCTCTCATCTCAGTTGATTTTCCTATATATATCACATTACTGTGGATTAATATCTGCTGTATATTTAAACTTTCGCTAGTTTTACACAAGCACTCTTAGCGCTTTTCTCTTAGCGACTTTTCTCGCTAATCGCACAAGTTGTTAGTCACTTTAGCTCTGCAGCTAGCACTAGCAGCTAACTTAAACTAAGCAGTTAGCGATGGCTTCTCTCTCTCCCTCTCGTTCTCCTGCTCTCTTGCTCGGTGTGTCAAATGTTTAGTTATTCCTCTGCCTCCTTTAGTGATAGTGGTAAGTGTAATAAGTGTAGTTTATTTGCAGCACTGGAGGCAAGGCTTAGTGAATTGGAAGCGCGGCTCCGCACCATGGAAAAACAATCAGCTGCTAATATAGTTAGCCAGCCCCTAGTATCCGGTGCGGGCCGACCTAGCGTAGCTCCCAGTCCCCCGGTAGCTCCCGAGCAGCCGGGAAGCCAGGGCGGCTGGGTGACTGTCCGAGGGAAGCATAGCCCTAAGCAGAAGCCCACGGTTCACCACCACCCAGTTCATGTTTCTAACAGGTTCTCCCCACTCAGCGACACACCCGCCGAGAAACAAACTCTGATTATTGGCAGCTCCATAGTCAGAAACGTGAAGTTAGCGACACCAGCAGCTATAGTTAAATGTATTCCTGGGGCCAGAGCGGGCGACATTGAGTCAAATTTAAAACTGCTGGCTAAGAATAAACGTAAATATGGTACGATTGTCATCCATATCGGCGGCAACGACTCCCGATTACGCCAATCGGAGATCACCAAAATTAATGTTGAGTCGGTGTGAACATTTGCAAAAACAATGTCGGACTCCGTAATTTTCTCTGGACCGCTGCCTAATCTGACCAGTGATGTCATGTATAGCCGCATGTCACAATTTAACCGCTGGTTGTCGAGGTGGTGTCCAGCAAACGATGTGGGCTTCATAGATAATTGGCAGACTTTCTGGGGAAGACCTGGTCTGATTAGGAGAGACGGCATACATCCCACTTTGGATGGAGCTGCTCTCATATCCAGAAATATGGCCAAGTTTATTAGTAAACCAAAACCATGACAACCCAGAGTTGAGACCAGGAGGCAGAGCTGCAGTCCTACACGCTTCTCTGCGCTTCCATTAGAGCAGTTACCCACCCAAAACCACATAGAGACTGTGTCTGTCCCCCAACCACATAAATCAATTAAATCCAAAGTAAACAAAAGAAGAGTCATTCATGAAAATCTAGTAAAACTTAAAACCACTACTGCAATAGTACAACAAAATAAGATAATTAAATGTGGACTCTTGAACATTAGATCTCTTTCATCTAAAGCTGTTTTAGTAAACGATTTAATTTCAGATCATCATATTGATTTATTTTGTCTCACTGAAACCTGGCTGTGTCATGCCTAAATGAATCCACTCCCCCCAGTCATATTAATACTCATATTCCTCGAGACACTGGCCGAGGAGGAGGAGTTGCAGCCATTTTCAACTCAAGCCTAATCATCAACCCTAGACCTAAATTTAATTATAACTCATTCAAAAGCCTTGTTCTTAGTCTCTCTCAGCCAACCTGGAAAACTTTACAGCCAGTTCTATTTGTTATAGTGTATCGTCCTCCTGGCCCGTAGAGTTTTTGTCGTATTTAGTCCTTAGTACAGATAAAGTAATTATAGTAGGTGATTTTAATATTCATGTGGACGTTGATAGTGACAGTCTCAGCACTGCATTTATCTCATTATTAGACTCAATTGGCTTCTCTCAGTGTGTAAATAATCCCACTCACCGTCTTAACCACACCCTAGACCTTGTTCTGGCTTATGGGATTGAAATTGAACATTTAATAATTTTTCCACAAAATCCTATTTTGTCAGATCATTTTTTTAATAACTTTTGAATTCCTATTACTGGATTATACACCATTAGACAAAAATGTCCTCACTAGATGTCTATCTGATAGTGTTGTAGATAAATTTAAGGAAGCAATTCCGTCAGTACTGAATTCACTGCCATGTCTCAATACTACAGAGGACTCTTATGTTAACTTTAGTCCCTCCCAAATTGATAATCTTATTGATAGTGCTGCAGGCTCACTAAGACAAACACTCGACTCCATCGCCCACTTAAAAAAGAAGATAACAAAACATAAGAGGTTAGCTCCATGGTATAACTCCCAAACCCGCAAATTAAAGCAAACATCACGAAAATTGGAAAGGATTTGGCGTTCCACCAAAGTAGAAGAATCTCGCTTAGTCTGGCAAGGTAGTCATATGGGAAGGCCCTCTGTAATGCCAGAGCCGCCTATTACTCAGCATTAATAGAAGAGAATAAAAACTGCCCTAGGTTCCTTTTCAGCACTTTGGCCAGGCTGACAAAGAGTCATAACTCTACTGATCCATGTATTCCTATAGCTCTCAGTAGTAATGACTTTATGAGCTTCTTTAATGATAAAATTCTAACTATTAGAGACAAAATTAACCACCTCCTGCCCTCGACAGGCACCGTTCTCTCCCCAAACACAGGAACCTTAGTAACAGCAGTAAATCCTGACATATATTTGGACTGTTTTTCTCCAGTAGACTTGTCTGAACTAACTTCAATGATTTGTTCAGCTAAACCATCAACCTGTCTCTTAGATCCCATACCAACTAGGCTGCTTAAGGCTTAGTGAGCACTTCTTTACTAGATATGATCAATTTGTCTTTAGTAACAGGCTATGTACCACAGTCCTTTAAAGTAGCTGTAATTAAACCTCTTAAACCTAGGTCAAAGCAGATGGCCGCCCACCAAGAGCCGGGGTCTGCTTGAGGTTTCTACCCGTTAAAGGGGAGTTTTTCCTTACCGCTGTCGCCAAGTGCTTGCTCATGGGGGAATTGTTGGGTCTCTGTAAATTAAAGAGTACGGTCTTGACCTGCTCTATGTGAAAAGTGCCTTGAGATGACTTCTGTTGTGATATGGCGCTATATAAATAAAAATTGATTGATTGATTGATTGATTGATTGAAGGTGGAGATTGAGAGAGTGAATGAGTAAAGAAATGAGAGAAAGGCCAGAGAGATACAGGAAGAATAATGAAGGATAGGAAGAGTTGAGGGGGAAAGTAGGCAGATGAAAGACAGGAACATAAAGAATGAATTCAAGAGATGATGTTGAGAAATAGAGAAAGGAATATGAAGAAGCAAAAGAAAGGGAAATGAATAAGAGGACAGGGGGAAATGTAAAGGATAGAAGATGACAGAAGAGAGGTTGATGGGAGAGGGAGGAAGATGTAGGAGAGGAAAAGTTGATGAGATACAGGGAGATGAAGAAATGAAGGAAAAAAGGACAAGAAAGTAGATCAATAAACAGTTAAGACAGAAGATTAAGGAGGGAAGGGATGGATGGGTAAAACAAGAAAGATGAAGGAGAGGAGGAATGTAGAATAAAAGGATAGTTGGAGAAGGAGGGTGGAGAGGTGAAAGAAAACATGAAAGAGAGGAAGAGTAGATGAGTTAGGGAGCAAGATGTTGATGGAGAGAGTGAATATAGAAATGAGAGAAAAGGATGATGTCTGAAGGAAGAAAGTGGAAGAGTGAGAAAGATGTAGGAGAGGAACAGGAAAGGAAAAAGAAAATTACAGATACAGCTGAAAAAAGGTAAAGGAGAGAAAGGATGGAGAGGAAAAGGGGAGAGAGAAAGAGTTGGTGGGAAAGAAAGGGAGACAGAGAGGTAAAAGAATATCAATGACAGGAAGTGGAGAGTAATGAGATGAGAAAGAAGAAGGACAGAGAGGAAGGAAGTTGATGATAGAACAAATGGAAAGGAAAATGAAACAAGAACAGGTAGAGTGGAGAGGTGTGAGGAGGATTAAGAAGATGAACAGAGAGGAAAGGAGGGAGAATGAATGAGAGGGAGGGTGGATGGAGAGGAATGGAGATGAAAGAGCAATGGTGGAGAGACAACTAATATAAAGGCTGGAGAGATACAAGAAGAATGATGAAGGATTGGAAGGGTTGAGGGGAGAAGAAGGAAGATGAAAGACAGGAACATAAAGAATGAATTAAAGAGATGATGTTGAGAAATAGGAAGGATGAAAAAGTGAAAAAGTGGAGGAAAATGAAGGAAGATGATGAAGAGAAAGGGTGGATGGTTAAAGAATCAAGAAAAAGAATAGTGTAAAGGTAGGAGATAAAGGACAGGAAGGATGGATAGGTAAAATGAGAAAGATAAGGGACAAGAGGAATGGAAAATAAAGAATATGAGTTGAAGTAAATAATGATTAAAAAAGAAGGGTGGATGGTTAAATTAGATGATTATAAAAAATCCCTTCCATTCATGAAGAACTGAAAGGATGAAGAGGTAAAGGAAAGGTATGAAAATGGACAGGAAGGATGGCAGAGCAAGGTAGAGAAAAAATAGAAAGGATGAAGAGGTAAAAGAAAAGGGAAGGAAAAGAAAAGGGAGGATGGGTGGATGGATAGCAGAGGAAGGAAGAAGAAAGGAAAATCAAGTGAAGGAGGACGGGAGAGAGCCCTACCTCCCATCCATGAAGGACAGAAAAGTCAATGATAGTGGAGGAGAAAGAGGAAAGGTCATTAGGTAAAGGAAGCAAGGTGGAAGAAAAGAAAAGAAAGTGATGGTGAGAGGGTGGATGGTAGAAGTAGGAAGGTGAAGGGAGGAAGATGGAAGATGAAGGATGACTAAGAAGGATGCAATACAAAAGGAAAGGAAGGAAAGGGAAGGTGGAGAGGCAAAGGAAGGAGAGGAGAGACAGTAAGATCAAAAGGATGAGAGAGGAAGAAGAAATGAGGAAGATGGACAGAAAACAAAGTAGACGGAGGGTGGATAGGAGAGGGAGGGTAAATAAGAAAAAGGGAAGTTGGAAAGAGCATTTAAGGGAAAGAAAGAAAAGGACAGGAAGAATGGAGGTGTAAAGGAGAGAGGGTGAAGGAGAGAAAGGGTGGACTGGAGATGAAGATGAATGATGAAGGATGGAAAGGTTTGAGAAGGAAAGGATAGGAGATGAAGGAAAGAAACATGGGACAAACATGAAGGAGGACGAAGAAAAGAAAGGGTGGATGTTAAAGAAAGTAGAACAAGAAACAGAATAGCATAAAGGTAAAGAAAGAAGATGGATGGATGGATGGGTAAAACAAGAAAGATGAAGGAGAGGAAGAGTTGAGGGGAGTGAGAGGGAGAAGGAAGTGAAGGGTGGAGAGGTAAAGGAAAGGGAGGAAAATTACAGATACAGTTGAAAGAAGGTAAAGGAGAGAAAGGATGGAGAGGAAGAAAAGAGGAAGTAGCTGGGTGATAGAAGGTAGAGTGATATAGGAAACAAGATTAAAGTTAGGAAGTGTAGAGATGTAAAAGAGGAAAAAGGATAGAAAGGCTGGAGAGGTAAATGAAGAAATGTAGGAGGAGGATGAAGGGAACATGGAAGAGGAAAAACATGAAGGAGAGAAAAGTGGAAGAGAGATGAAGGGATGGATGGATGGGAGAGGAAGGAAGAAGAAGGACAGGAACATGAAGGATTTAATGGATAGAGAGGAAAGAAGATGAAGCTTGGATGGGAGGGAGAGGAAGATTTAGGAAAGAAAAAGTTGACAGGAGAAAGAGATGAGAGGAAGTGTGGAAAGGAAATAAGGAGTATGAGGGACAGAAAGGAGGGATGGTTAAAGGAAGAGAAATTGCTCTTATCCATGAATGATAGAAAGGTTCAGAGAAAAACTAAGTTTAAAGATACAACAGTAGAAGATGATAGAATATAAATGAAAGGAAAAGTGGATGGATGAAACAGGGGGATTAAGGAAAGAAAGAATGGAGAGAAAGAAAGGAAGATGGAGGAGCAGGATAGGTAGAGGGTGGAGTGGTATAGGAAACAAGAATAAGGATAGGAAGCATGGAGATGTAAAGGACAAGAAATAAAAGAAATGCTGAAGAGGAAAAAGGAAAGAATGTGGGGGATGGAAGGAGTATGAAAGGGAAAATAAGAATGAAGGACAGGAAGAGTGGAGATGTTAAGGGTGGAGGATGAAGGAGAGAGAGATGGAAAGGGTTGAAAATCAAAGAATAAGAGATGAAGGATAGAAAAAGTGGAGGAAAATGAAGGAAGTTGATGAAGAGACAGGGTGGATGTTAAAGAATAGAGATGAAGGACAGGAGGAATGGAAAACAAAGAATAAGAGTTGGAGGAGATGGAGGGTGGAGAGGTGAAAGAGAAAACATGAATGAGAAGAAGAGTAGATGAATTAGGGAGCGAGATGGAGAGAGTGAATGAGTAAAGAAATGAGAGAAAGGCCAGAGAGATACAGGAAGAATAATGAAGGATA